>NW_005842273.1:1621473-1649604 GCF_000455745.1 Alligator sinensis | reverse complement strand
CGCTGTGGGTCCTTTCGAACCCAGCGCGTCTTTCTTAAGAAGGCGATAGAGGCTCCAATTGCCGAACCCCCGGAGCCTAGCAAACTCTGGGGCACCACTTACCGACGGCCTCTAGCCTCTCCCCATCACCGATCACAGCCCAGACGAATCCGTACCCTAGAACCCAATTTTCGAACCCACGGAGTCTTAACAGCTCCGGGGGACCTGGGAACCGAGTAACACTCATGGAGATACAGCTGCTCTGTGGGAACGAATTCTTGAACCTGCGGAGCCTGAATCACTCCGGGGTCAAGGAACCGAGTTTATTAGAGTCCTCCACCGAGAACTCAAGCGGAGCTGTGCCTGGAAAGCTGACCAGCCTACACCGCGACCATCTCCGGTGTAAGTAAATAATCTTTTCAATCAACCATTACGCCTCTGTGACTGATTCTAGCTCAAGCGTACTACTCCACCCCGCGACTTTTCTCCGCCCCCGCGTGCCTGGGCTGCCGGCCACAGCCCGCGTGCACACAGACGGGTCCAGCTCGCGCCCGGCGAGGACGGGACCGGGAGCCGGCCCACACATTCACTACAGCATACTCTCCTCCAGAGTCCAGAATAGAGCCCTGGATCCTAGAGCGCCACCCTAGCCTCTCTCTAAGCAGGCCACTGTGACACGCATTGGTGACGTCTCAGCTTCCTTAAGTGCTGCTCCGTACACAGGATGACAACGTAATAGTGCTCTCAGTTACTCTGTTAGCTCATGTGGCAAATATTTGTGCAGTAGATCTAAAGGTTTAACCCTTCTGAGGCAAAATGGTGCCACACGATAGATTTTTTTCCCAGTTTGCTTTATATAAAACAAACAAACAAACCCCAAAGCATTTTGTATATTAAACCCAAAGGATAATGTTAAAAAACCATTGCAAGTCAAGCACTCAGGCATTAGGAAATGCTACAATTAAGGTTGCTTCTACAACCTTAATTTGCCTCCCCCGTCCCTTGTGTGCATGCATTTTGATACAGTCTTTAATTACATGATCACAAAAGATCTTCATTGAATACACATGATTTCTAGTGATCAGTCAATGAGCAGCTGTTTGATACTTTGTTTTATCCTCACTGTTCAGTCTCTGGCCTGAGAGCTTACTTGCAGTTCTACATTCAAATGCTGCCCTGCTGACATAATTATTAATTAAATTATGAATTTTGTTATGATAGGCAGAAGACAGGGTAGATTTACACATTATAGACTAAATAAATCAGAGCTGTATAGCATAAGCTTTCATAAGAAGAGGCTTCATCAGATGCTGTGAAGGGATTACCTCATTGACATTTGTCTTCATAGTATCTGAGTGCTTCACAAATGTTAATGAAAAGATTTTCATAATACCACTGAGAGAAGGTGGAGTATTATCCCCATTTTACAGATGGCAACTGAATCACCAAGGGATTAAAATGAAAATTTTCTGCTAACTTGAGGGGCCCATTTTGAGGCAATTAAAATCTAATTTACTGCACTACCCTTAGATTAGATTAGAGTACATTTTAGCACACGTAGGCTTCATTTACATATGTGAGTGCTCAGCACTTCTGCAAATCAAGCCCAGAATATAAAGTTGGCCACCCAGAAAATGAAGAGGATAGTAACTGTAAACACCACTGAACTGTTTTGTTTTCAAAGAACGAGAATTGTGTGATGGAGGGAGATATAGAGACAAGGTCTCCAGGATTCTTCAAGATCACCTGCACTGGCAGAATGCCCACAGTTGAAGACGCCCTACCACCAAATCCTATGGGACAGATCTTGCCTTTGGGCCATAGATTGCCAACCTCTGATCAAGATGATTAGGTTAAGTGCAGACTTTCAAAAAGCCCAAGAAGAGATTGATCTAATTTATGCAGTTTTTTGTAAGTGGCCTAGGTTAGACCACTTAGTATTTGTTTGCCCTTTGTGGGGGTGAAGGGTACATAGTTTGCCTGCACTGGCTGAAGCCAGCAGGTTGAGGGTACTTGTGCATGCCTCCCAGAGTGGTCCATGGGCTCCCCAGGCTGATGGAAACTGCCAAGCACAGCTGAGTATCTGAGCCACCCTTGATTGGCTGCCAGGCATGGGCAAGCATGCCAACTCTCTGCCGTGTCACTGTGAACTCTCCCCCGCTGTCCAGCCCTAGGCTGCCAGAAGAGCCTCAGAGCGAATGCTCTCTATCATTAGTTGCACATGCCTCCATGTCCCAGCCTGCCAACACCCTGCCATGCTGTCCCACCACCCATGCCCAGGCAAGGCCCAGGGGCTGCGATGTGTCCTCCTCATTACCCTGAGTGGCTCTTTCACTGGAGGCTGTAGGGCATCACACACACTTATCTGGACATGACCCAGACCCTGGTCACCATGACATGCAGCTTCATGCCCTCAGGCCAGCAGTCAGACATCCCATGAGGGGGCAACCACTGCAACCCATGTCCACCAAGCATCCTGGACTGGGCCACCAATTGTTGCACGGCTGACAAGGATGAGGCCAACTAGGACTCCATGGATGCCTCTAGTCCATCAAGCTCTGATTCTGGGACTGTGCCACTAGCACTGACTGGTAGGAACAGATCTTTCTGGGAACCTGGAAAGACAAACAGTAGGTCCAGACCTTCCGCATGCACTGGACCAGCCTCATGGACATTGTCGCCCAGCTGGCTCCCAACATGCATGCTAGGATGTCAGCATATGGCTATCCCTCACTGTGGAGAAGCAGGTGGCCATGGTCATTGTGAGTCTGGGCACCCCTAGCAGTTACTGCCATTTCACTAACCAGTTTGGTATGGGCAAGACTATGGCACAGGAGGTATGTCTGGTCATCCAGGACTTCCGTGCAAACTATCTCATCTGCCTCATCAACCCACAGGAGATGGTCACTGGCCTCACTACACTTCTGCTGTACTGCACCTCTAATGGTTCTCTTAGCTTTGTATTTTCTCCTGTCACTGACCTTGGTGTCCTCTCTGCCATCTGGGTCTGTGGTGCTGCCAACCAAGCACCCTCATTTGTATCTGCATCAAATTAGCACCCTAATTTGTATCTGTTTTTATACTATGTCTGCAGCGCTCAATAAACCCTTTTAGTCCCTTTCCATGAGTGCAAGGGGAAGTGGAGGCTGTTTCAGCACCACTGCTCTGGCCAGCTTCTCCCAGGAGCTGAGCATGGCCCTGAAAGATAGGACAGGGAGGTGTGAATGAGGCAGATTTTTGTTCCCCTAGAATGGGAGATGAGCTGCTAACTGTCCAAGGCCAGGTGTTGAGGGGGCTGGTGCCTCAGCTGTGGTACAGGATGCAAGGGAGAGGGGAGGGACACTGGTCTGCCCACTGCTGAAAGATAGAAACCTCTTGAGCACTTAGCAGCCTGGGGCCCTGTTAGTGGTCAGTGTGGTTTGATTCACTTTCCCCCCCCACTCATGCCGCTCCATCCTGCACTGCCACCCATTCAACCCTTCTGGGCTTCTTGGCCACAATGGACTGAAAGAGGGCTGTGACCATTGGGATGGCCTGTGGCATCCTTGTTCGGGGCATAACTCATTAGCAGAAGTACAGAGAGGGCTAGTCATGAGTCCTGTGGGTCATGCTACAGCAGTGCTTACTGTGCTGGTGGGGACTGGAGGCACTCTGTGTATCTGGGAGGGAGGCAGCAAGGTGTTGGAGGAGTGGATCTGGAACACTCATGGCAGCAGTGTGGGAAACAATGTCCCATGGCCCACATGCTTGGCCACAGTCTGCAGGGTCAATGACTAGGTGGGGGGGGGGGGGGGAAAAAGGCCTCCCACAAGATGGAGGACATGGGATCATGGTCAAGGTCCTGGGTCACAACATCCATAGTGTCAGAGCTCTCTCCCCCTGCTCCCCGCTCTTGGCCATGCTTGAGAAGAGGTCAAAGGTGCTCAGGTCCTGCTGCAGATGCATATTGGCCCCCACATCCTGTGACAGTATGGGTAGCAGCACCTAAGGGATGGACTCCTCATGGGCCAGCTCCAGCAGCTGTCCTCTTGACCTGTAGCCCCTGGGGACCTGCTCCTGGAGAGCTTGTTGTTCTGTCATCTTGGGACCTTTCTGCACTTCTTTCTGCAGCAGGGTCTCAACCAAAAACTCCTCCTACCCCCCTGTGGTGCCATAGGTGTGCAGGGTCTCAACTTCTCTGTTCTCAGTGAGGAAGTGGACAGCTCCTCATAGAAGGGCATGGCCTGCTTCTGGGCCCTGGATGTTTTGTAGGCATCATGCACACACCTATACTGTATCTTTATCCATTTAATCTTGGTGCAGCACTGCTCCCAGTTCCTTTTGTGGCCCTCACCTTCATCTGCTGGGTGATGTGCTTGAAGACATACCTGTTCTGGTGCTCTTTCTGGAGCTGATGCTGGGTCTCCTTTTCACCTCAGATGGTAACAAGGTCCCTCATCTCCCCATAGTCCCAGTTGTGTGACCACAGTTGGGTAAAAGAGAAGGATGTGGTGGGGTCATCTATGGTCTGTGGTGGTGCCCATGGAGGTCTCAGCATCTGAAGATAGGTAAGGGTCCTGCTGCAAGAGGGTGGATGGATGGAAGGGATGGAGGATGCATGAAGGTGTGGGTCCTGGCACATGGTTCTGCCTCTCATTGCATCTGGGTGCATCCCATGCTCCAGTATGACTGGGAGTTCACTGGTCAGGCCACCCCCACAACCTCAAACTTGGCTAGTGGTATGTGGGAGCCAAGGTTGGGGTCTGAGGGGCTGTGCCTGAGTGTGGGGGCATGGAGGTCTCTGGCTGGGAGTGCAAGAGCCAGGGTCAGAGTCCATGGGGCTTTGCCTACATGTAGAGGTTCTCTTGGCTCAAATGTCAGGTCTGTGTGTATGTTGTGGTATGCTTCATGATGTGGTGTGGAGGTACAGCCCAGGGGCTCAGGTTCTGGGGCCTGTGCAGGGAGCACAGAAGTCTCCCTTCACCCCACTGACTGCCTGTGTAGGCCTGTGAAGGCAGCAGGTGGGCCTGGAGAGAGGGGCTGTGCTGGCTTGGCTCTGGGAGAGCTTGGAGGCAGGACCCACTGGGCACTCAGCCACAGCAGCTGAATGCCTCCCTGCTAAGAGTGGGTAGTGGGAAGCCACAAAGGACACTGGAGGACAGTGGTTTAACCTGAATCAACAGGGGAACTGGTACAGAAGTTCAATGCTCCAGTCTAACCTAAGACAATCAGATTTGAGTGCACATTGAACCAGACCTATCTTAGACCTGGTTCCATCATTTTTAGACCAGTCTGTACAGTTGCTGGTTTAGAACAATTTCTGCTCACTTAGACCTGTCTAAGTGTAATTTGTGTGTCTAGCCTTAATGTATTAAACATAGCAGGGCAGCTAAGACCTGGATTTCTAGAAGACATTCAGAGGGAAGTGAATTGCTTAACCAGAGGACTACTCTTTTAACTCCTGCAATCATGCCTCACTCACCACATACTTCTCTCAAATGATAAAGGCATGGATACAACTGACTAAGACTTCCTTTCTTGAGCAACTGTGTAGGCCTATTCTGAATGAAGCAGAAGTCCTGTGACCAAAATAGTACATACTCTTAAAGGCTGTTTCCTGATGGATCTGTGCAAAGGAGGCACATTCAATTCTACAGTAGAGGCTGCCTAACTTTTGAGTGTTTGACTTTGTAATTTCAGCACCATTTTTTCTGCCTGTAGAATGTAATCATTTTCTATTCTTTTTCCAGGTTCATTGTCCAAAATGCTTTTTTGATGGTGATGATATTCCTATAATGGGTATAAATGCCCTGAATTTCTTCTAACATACTACACTGAAATGATTCCTGGCTTATTCCTGTATATATGTGGGAGAAGACTCCAAAAAGATTAAGATCTGAGATACCTGCAAACTCTAATCTGCCCTCTTCTAACACATTCTTTTGTACCTGGTAAATATCATGCCAAGAATAGACCAGACTATTCATGAGCAAACCCAGAGGCAATTGTATATTCCATAGCATAACAAAAACAAAAACAAAACAAAAAACAAAAACAAAAAAAAACCAAACACAAAAACCATACAGCATGGTTAATAACTAAAACACTTCCAGACTTCTGCCATACCAGAATTCCATACTTCAGGCCTGATCTAAAGCCTACTCATGTCAATTAAAAGATTCCTCTTGGCTTTAAGGTTGCCAACAAATGTTGCCTGTGTGCTGCCATTATTTTTATAGAAGTCCAAAAGGAAAGCAAACAGGAGCTTATACCATTTGTTGTACCACAAATGACCAACTTGGTAGGCCAACAAAAGCTGGGCAGGTGCTCCTGGTGCTTGAGGGGCTCAGTTCTGCATGCCTTGGGAAATTCTATGCAGGATTGGACCCTTCAGGCCCCAGAAGGACCTACCTGTTTGTCTCCTCTTTCTGAGATTCCCTGGGGCACATCTCTGTAACACATTTCTAAGAGGGAAAGCCAGGGTTTCCTGCTTACAGAAACCGAGATTCCTTTGGGTACATCTCTACAAGTGGGAAATCCTGGCTTTTCCCCCACTTACAAAGATACACCCCAGAAATTCCCCAGGGTATGTTTCTGCAAGCAGGGAACACATTGCCTGTTGCCTGCATGTGCAGTGAGAGGGACAGAAGACAATGTGTGTTTTGGTCAATGAAGTGGATCAGCTGTGCTGGGTTGTGTCCTGGCACAACTGATTTGCTTCATTTGATGGTGTCTGTTTATACCCTAAGGGCGCATCCAGACAAGTGCACATATGCAGTTTGCAGCACCTCAAACCTGTTCACGGCACTGCAAACTGCACATGGCAAATGTTCAACTGGGCACTATACTGCAAATTTGCAGTATGGTGCCAAAATTTGATAGTAGGATGTCCCAGTGTGTATTATATATAAAAAAAAATAAAAAATAAAAAACCCCAGCACAAAACAAAAAAATAGCACAAAAAGCAGTGTGGCACATGTGGCACCACCAGAAACAGAGCCCAGCTGTCCAGAGCCATGCTCTGGCTGCTAGCCAGGCTCCATGCAGTTGGATCAGTACTGTTGCTCTGGGTGGCACCCAGGACCTCAGGTAAGGCAGCACAGGTACTAGCCCTATCCTCCCCTACCCCACCCAGGACAATTTGATGTTCCCTGGGGCACAAAGCAGCAGCACAAATGTGTGCTACCACTTTTTGTGCCCCTGGAAATGCATGTCCCTACATGTGGGGACACATCCTAATAAGCTTTAGCTTAGAACCTGCAATAGCTCTGTCAGCTAATTGCTATTTGGACTAGAATTAGTTTCACAGACATTTTGAATAACTCTTTTCTAACTTAGGAGTCAAATGGTGAGCTATGAGGAGGCTTTCATATCTTGGAGGGGGGGGGGGTGTGTGTGTGTGTGTGTGTGTGTGTGTGTGTACATAGGAAACAATCAAAAACATCTGGAGGAGAGACTTTTAGCTTTGCTACTATGTCTTTATGCTGCTCAGCTGAAGTCTCTTTGTGCCACAAGAAGCTTCAGGAGAATGGCAGCCCATCATTCCTTTTCTTCTATCCATGTTAGTCTGACATCTGGAGCAACCCAAATTGGAGTCAGAGGACTCAATTAGGAATATGTTAAAAGCCATTTCTCTTTCAATGACAGAATTAGGGAAAATGCCACTTAATGCTTTTTGGGCTGCCTACAGCTGTCTGACCTCATTTGAATGCCAGAGATGAAAACCAAGCACTGCTTTTTAAATGGGGGTTGCTGAAATGCTAAATTTTAGTCTTCAAGTCAAAGCACAGGATAACAACTTTACACTTAAAAGTATGTTCCACTCATTATAATAATCATTCTACATGGCTAATAATAAATCAAGATCAGCAGTCAGCAGCCATTTTTCTGGTTGCAGGTTGGAATGACCCACCTCAGGTAGAGGCAGGAGGTGGGCAGAGTCCATACTGGTGCTTCTCCTAGCAGCAGCACTGGGAAAACACCTGCAGCTGAAGCTGCTGGGCAACAATTACCCATTGGCTGGATTCAGCCCATAGGCCATGGGTTGCTGACTCCTGATCAAGATGATTACTGTATTCAACTTATTTGGCCAGCAAGATTTCTAGAAGACATTTGGAAGGATGTGGATTGCTTTCTTTGAAGATGCAGAAATATTTTCAAATGTAAAGTATAGTATATATACTGTAAGTGCCAAGGCTGCTTGTTATCAGAGGAGATGAAGTGCCAGTATTCATGTTATAAAAATCAGTGACTACCAAAATCATGTCAGAATCATCAGTATGGGTATTTATTCTTAGTTCAGCCTCCTGGTATTAAATGTTTTCAGAGTATACTGAGTGCCAGAATGTGTCTTTGAAATTGCACATTTAAATAGACTTCAAATTTTCTACTTTCAGAACAGTGTCATATTTAAAAAAATAAATTGGATTATTTGTTGATATGGATAACCTCCTTAAGAAAACACATTTAGCAAAGGGTTATATTTCCTTAATAGTTCAGTTGTGGATACTATAAATTTCAGATGCTTGAAACAAGGGAGTTAACACCAGAAAGGGATTTTAAAAACTCATGAATACTACTAAAACTGCAAATATCTTACTACTAGTTCATAATGTAAGAAGAAACTTGCTTTCGACCAAATACATTAGCCAATTACCTTTAGAAAGCTAAGAACAAGTTTAGATTGGGAGACAAAATGCATTAGGTTTGAAATTATCTATATTCCTTCATGGAAGTTTATTCACTAGTGTCTTTAGTTATAAGAGTAAAGTACTGAAGTACTAATAATTACAATATGCACATCTAAACAGCAGTGGTAAATGTGTTGAGGTGATGATCCTAATGTGAGGATGATGCCTGGATTCTGAGGTCTGTGGTTGGAAGAGAAGACAGGAAATATGCTGAAAAAATAAGGTGGTGTATGTGTGCTTCTGTTTGCTGTTGTAGATGGGTTTATTGCATGTGAAACTGAAATAAACGTCATGTTTCTGTGAAAAAGTTAGGTCTGCCAGTAGTTAAGCTAATGCTGGTTAAAATCTGCTGTTGATAAAAAAAAACAAAAAACAAAAACAAAAAAAACCAAACAACACTACACTGCAATCAACTGGCAGGAGTACAAAAGAAGAAGAAATTATCCTGGGGATTTATTAATTAAACATATGGTTAAAATCTGTTTTCTTTAATAACTAAGAGAGAAATAGTACATTAAAAAAAATCCAGGCTCCTGTGGAATTTTCTGGACTTATGCCAGTTGGCTTTCTGACCTTCTATTCTGATCTTGTTTAATTTGATTCAGGTGAGGAGGAGGAATATATAGTAGGGTAGAAAGATAACTATTCCATCTCGTTTGCATTTTAAACTCTACACTATGCATCTGGAAAGGATAGGAATAGGTATGTAGGTATAACTTAGGGGTTCCCACCTAGAAATTCAGCCCTACTCTCTTGACTCTCAACCATTATTTATCTCTATAGGATGAAAAATGAACAAGTTATGACCCTTCTTACATCTGTTATACTGCACATCATACCAATTACATGACAAAGTTTTGATCTACCTATACACAATTGACATAATGTAACCTCTTTTTGGGTAACTCACATTTTCAAAGTACATTTTGGATGGTCTACACAAGATGCTGACTGCACAGTATCCAGATACAGTAGTGGCATGTGGCAAAAACCATGATGCAATGCTACTGTGCATTAGGATACTGAGCAGTAATGTCACAAAAGAGGCATTCACTGTTGATACTGTGCAGTAACTAGGTTTACTGCACATTTTTTTAGTACTTGGATAAACAAGTGCTAAGCCAATTAAATATCAAAGCATTACACTGGAACTGGGGGTTACCAGATTCAAGTGCCTGTTGCTATTAACATTTAATATAAAATAAGTATTGAAACACTGACTAGGAGTATGGACTGAAATCCCCTCTAGCGAGAATGTCCTAACAATGAGACTATAGTCCTTTTAATGTTTTCTAATCTAGTGAATATTTAATTAGCCTGTTCAGAGCAGAACTGGTTTCACCAGGAGAAGGTGAGGAATAACCAGCATACCCACCCATAATTTTTGGGTGGGAACCCCTAGGCTTTAACTTGTTTCATATCAGCATACTATTCCCGTCATTTCCAGATGCATACTATAGGGTTTAAAACAGGCTGGCAGGTAGTGCACTCTCATGGGATACACATGCAGGCAGAAAAAGAGATCCAAATGCAGATCTTTATCCCTTGTAACTGCTCTAACCATTGAACTAGTTAACCTCCCCCTCCTGTGTTGTGTAAGGAAGGTCTGGAATAAGACCTTCAGGAAGGGATTTGCAGTTCTGAATCCATGTAAGAGGTGCTTTCTTGAAATCCAAACTTTGGCAACACTTTTACTGGCAAGACTTAAACCATAAACCTCTCCTTGGCATTTTCTTACTGGCCAACTTGGAAGGCTGTGCATTTGCTTTTGGAGAGGTTAGGCACAATTCTTAGGACCCTAACTCTACTTATGCATAGTAGGAAATGTGTTCACCTACTCTAGTGAATTCCCCTAGGAGCATCCAAGTCCACATATGAGTATTCACACAGCTACTGAGCATGCACTCTAGACTGAACACTAGCCAGACAGGTATGTGGCTCTAAGCACGTACATGAGTGCAAGTCATAAAACTGGAGGGGCAGAAAAGAGACCTCTCTCATGTTTTAGCCTAAAGACTGATCTCCCCTCACCCACTCTCCCCTCTAGCCCCCCCTCCTGCCCTGCAATAGCTTCCAAAGTAGCAGCTTCACACCCTTAAGCTTATTCTTTTCCTCCACATATCTCCATTTCTTGGCTGCCCAGGGGACATCAGAGGACTGTTCCAGTCCCCTAAAATCTGGATCCTCCCATGTCCCAAGTGAGTGCCTTAACCACTTGGCTAGTGGGCCAAAAGGTGAAAGGAGCTTTCTCTTCCACCAGCATACATGCATATAGAGCCATGTACCTTCCTAGCCAGATTGCTGCCTATTGCACATACTCAGTAGCCATGTGAACATTTATGTGCACATAGCACCTGCAGCAGGATTGCCAACTGTGTATTATTACTCAAAGTGGCAGTTATGAAGCTAGATAAGTGCTATGTGGGAGTGGAAGGTAAAATAAAGGGATTTTGCCTACAGCATCTTTAAAATCCTGTCATACCATTCTGTTATGTTTTCTGGCCACTTCCTGCACATTTCCCACTCTGGTTTGCTGCCAGCTGCTGAAGAGAACAATTCTGAGCAAGCAGTTGTCTGTCATCTGACTGATATACCTAAGTAGCTGGAGCTTTCTCCTCATTGCTACATCAACAACTGTCTCTTCCACATCGAAGATTTTTCTTGACTTTACTATAAAAGGTAGAAAACAAACAAACAAACAAACAAACACACCTCTCTCAGCCCATTAAACTAAACACACTAACAGAATAGGCTGAGAGTTTCTTCACAATGGGTAAATTTCTACATACATAAAGAAGTGAATCTTGGTTGTCAAAGAGTGACTGAGACATAAATAGAACAATCAAGAAGATGACAGTTCAACCTTATGACAGTTGTCAAGCTTTCAAAATGTCCTTCCAATGCCCCCAGTGTTGGAACAAAGAACAAACTTAAAATATTTTCATTAAATAGAATCATATCATAATGATAATTTTCAGATTAAAAAACGGAGACTTTCAGTGCATCCATTTCTTCCTCTGTCAGAAGTGAGTAGGGCCCAAAATACCTTCCTGACAAACGTAATTGAAATATATCCCTGAGAAGTGTTTCAGTTTTAATGAAAGCTTATATCAGACATTTTATTTAGTCAGAAATATTCTGATCTTCTCTATAACATCTCTGACCATTGCTATTTTTATTCATGCTTCAAGGAACATGTGACATCTAGGAGGTGATGTAAAGATCAAGAAGCACTTCTGTATCTTAACCAATGAAATACTAGAGAAACACACATTCAAATTTTCATTTCATATTTTAGACAAAAATCCATATTTTTGGATAGGTGTAGCATAGTGTGGAGAAAACCAAGTTACTCAGCTTGGGTACTACTGGTAACCCAATTATGGCAGTAAGGAACTAAATGCAGACCAAGGGCTTCAATGAAGATATACATCATCCTTATTTCACTATTTACATAGTCTTGGTCTTTATAAGTGGAATCAATGGGTATTTATACACGTGCTCGGGGGGGGGGGGGGGGCACTTTAATTACAGTGGCTCCGAGAGTTGCTTTCATTAAAGCACTTGGAGCATCATATGTATAAAAGTGTTCCCACACTGAACAATGGCAGTGGGGGTGCTTTGAGTAAAGCTCAAAAAGCTTTACTAAAGCTTTAACAAGCTTTAGTTAAAGCACTCCTGCTACCATTTTGCAGTGCAGGGACACTGATACATGTGATGCTGGAATCTGCTGGATCATGGTAATTACCATGCTCCAGCAAACCTGATTAATTGAGTCTGTTTCAATGTGCTGGAATTACAGGGCATCAGAGCAGACTTAGTGCACATTATCTAGGTGCCCAATGTGTCTATTAGGCTTCTCAGGTGCTTTTTTATCAAATATCACTCAACTGTATGAAACAAAAGATTTCTATGCATGTAGGTCTATACAGCTGAATAATTTCAATTGATAGCTGCCCAAAGTGTAATATCAGGAGTGTTTGGTCTTTGCAAATGCATACTACAACCTACTGAGCCACCCATATGATCAAGAGTCCTACACGGCAAGCCATACGAGGAAGGGCCGAGGGATCTGGGACTCTTCAGCCTGAAGAAAAGGCAACTGAGAAGGGACCTGGTAGCAGCATACCACTACACCAGGGGAAATACATCAAGGGCTCAGTGAGCAACTGTTCACCAGGGCACCAGAGGGGAAAACTAGGAGTAATGGCCACAAACTCCTGGAAGATGGATTCAGGCTCAACATTAGGAGAAACTTCTTCACAGTCATGCTGTCCAGACTGTGGAATAAGCTCCCTCCAGAGGTGCTGCAGTCTCCTACCCTAGACCGTCACCTTGCTGGGGTCACGTGACTCCCAGTTATCTTTCCTGCTTGGTGCAGCGGGCTGGACCCGATGATCTTCTGAGGTCCCTTCCAACCTTACAATCTATGAATCTACCTGCTTTATATGGGCCCTAAAGAGAGTGGAACCATCTTATCATCAATAAATTGGCAATTAAAAATAAGCAGTTTCTTTTATGGCAAATAAAATAGTTTTTCCTACCCATGGATCCTATGAGAGGTTGTACAACATAAAAAAATTCCACGGAACAAAGATGCATTTTGGTGTTCTAGAGAGTAAGAATTGGATACAGAAACTTCCAACTTCTTGTCTATTCATAGATTTTCATGGTTATTCTGTTTTCCTTTCTTAAATACAATCTGACAAGTGAAGCGCTGATAAGATGAAACACAAAACTGATCCAGATAAATCACTGCTGGTAATTCAGAGGCATTATTCCTGCCAGGTATTTTTGTACAAAAATAAACACTGATGCCATTAACCTTGATAAGAACTGCTGGCACTTGTTACCTGTCACCCATGTCTGTATGCTAGATCTCAACCATAGAAGACAGAAGGCTGGAGCTTGTGGGGGCTTAGCCCCGCAAATCTAATTTGTGATGGCTGGCAACAGCAGCAGCACCATGGTGCTTCTTGGTGTGCAGCTAGGCCAGTGTCCCACACATGCTCAGATCTGCATGGCTGAGGAGGAAGAGGCCAACTGCAGGACTTGCACTGCACAGAGCATGATGGGAGTTGTAGTTCTCATGCTGACGCATGCACTCAGCCCCCACCCCAATAATATTTTCTCCCTCCATCTATGGGCTCAGTTATCACTTTTAGAATCATACAAAATTAAGGTTAGAAGGGACCTCAGGAGGTCATCTAGTCACAAACCTCTGCTTGAAACAGGACCATCCCCAACTATATCACCCCAGCAAAAGCTTTGCATAACCATGTCTTAAAAACCTCGAAGGATGGAGATTCCACCACCTCTCTGGATAACTTGTTCCAGTATTTTACTACTCTCCTCATGAGAAAGTTTATCCTAATCTTTAACCTAAACTCCCCTTGCTGCAACTTGAGACCATTGCTCCTTGTTCTGTCATCTGCTACTACTGAGAACAGTCTACTTTTAAATCCCCTCTCAGTCTTCTCTTCTGAAGACCAAATAAGCCTAATTCCCTCAGCCTCTCCTCATAAGTCACATGCCTCATCCCCCTAACCCTCCAATGTAATTTCAGAGCTCTTGGACTTTCCATTGGCCTCCACTAGACCATCTCCAATTTGTCAGCATCCTTTGTATAGTGCAGGATGCAACTGTACTCCAGATATGGCCTTACCAGTAGGAATAATCACTTCTTTGCCAACAGTGCTTCTACTAATGAAGCCCAGTTAGCCTTCTTCATAACAAAGGCACGCTGTTGGCTCATGTTCAGTTCATTGTCCGCTTCAACCCTCAGGTTCTTTTCTGCAGAGCTGCTGCTTAGCCAGTTGGTCCCTAGCCTGTGCTGGTGCATGGGATTTTTCAATCCTAAGTAGAGAACTTTGCACTTGTTCTTGAGCCTCATGAGATTTTCTTGGGGGTCCAATCCTCCAATTTGTTGAGGTCTCCCACTGAATCCTAGCCATATCCTACAGTGTCATTTGGAAGCTTGCTGAGGGTGCATGCCATCCCATCTTCCAGATCGCTAAGGCAGATATTGAACAAAATGAGCCCCAGAACCCCTGGGACACTCCACTTGGTACCATTTGCCAACTAGGCCCCTAGCCATTGATTACTACCCTTTGAGACTAGCAAACCAGCCAGCTTTCTGTCCACCATACAGTCCATTAATTCAACCTATACTTCCATAGCTTGCTTGCTAGAGTGTTGTGGGAGACCTTATCAAAAGCCTTGCTGAAGTCAAGGTATGTTACATCCATTGCTCTCCCCACATCCAATCATCTTAGAGAAGGCAATCAGGTTGGTCAGGCATGACTTGCCTTTGGCAAATCCATACTGACAGTTCCTAATCACCTTCTTCTCCTACAAGTGCTTAGAAATGGATTCCCTAGGGACCAACTCCATGATCTTTCTAGGGACTGAGGTGAGGCTGACTGGTCTATAGCTCCCCAGACCCTCCTTCTTTCCTTTTCTAAAGAAGGGCACTATATTTGCTTTTTTTCTAATCATCTGGGATCTCTCCCAATTTCCATGAGTTTTTAAATATAATGGCCAGCAGCTCTGCAATTACATCGGGGAGTTCCCTCAGCACCCAGAAGTGTACAAGTCTGTGGGGCATGTCCAGCTTTTCTAAATAGTCCCCAACCTGTTCTTTTGTCACTATTGACTACTCACCTTCTCCCAAAACTGTGCTGCCTGGTGCAGTAGTCTGGAGATTGACCTTGCCTGTGAGAACTGAGGTAAAAGGCAGCATTATTTCAGCCTTTGCTGCATCATCTGTTACTAGGTTGCTTCCCCCATTAAGCAAGATCACACTTTCCCCTGATCTTCCTCTTGTTGCTGACATACTTACAGAAATCCTTCATGTTCCTTGCTAGCTGTATCTCCAATTGCACTTTAAATTTTCCTGATTTTATCCCTGCACACCTGAGCAATACTCTTATACTCCTCCCTATTCATCTGTCCAATTTCTACTTCTTGTAAGCTTCCTTTTTGTGTTTGATCTCACTGGAGAGTTCCCTGCAATGCCAAGCTGGTCTTCTGCCATACTTGTGAGTTAACCTACACATCAGGATTGTTTGCTCCTGTGCCTTCAGTAAGGTTGCTTTAAAGTATAACCAGTTCTCCTGGGCTCTGTTCCCCCTCAGACTGGCTACCCATCAGTTTCCCGAGTGAGTTGAAGTCAGTTTCTCAGGGTCTTTTCACTGCTACTCTCCTTCCTTCTTTTCCTCAGAATCCTGAACTGAATCATCTTGTCATCACTGGTGTCCAAGTTTGTATCTACTTTTACACTCCTTACCAATTCTTCCCTGTTTGTGAGCAGCAGGTCAAGAAGAGCATGGCCCCTAGTTGGCCTCTCCAACACTTGTACTGGGAAGTTGTTCCCACCACTCTCCAAACCTTCCTGGATTGCTTGTGCACTGCTGTATGCTCTCTCAGCAGATGTCAGGGTGATAGAAGTTACACATGAAAACCAGGGCCTGTGACTGGGAAGCTTCCACTAGCTGTTTGAAGAAAGCCTCATCCACCTCATCCTCCTGGTCTGGTGGTCTAAAGCAGACACCCACCACATTATCACCCGTGTTGTTTCCCCCCTCTGACCCTAACCAATTGATTTTCAAACAGATGCATCTCCAGTTTCATACTGGAGATCTGAGCAATATACAGCTCTTTTACATAAAGTAAAAAACTCTGCCTCCTCTTCTCCCTTACTTGTGCTTCCTGGACAGTTTGTACCCATCCATGACAGTGCTCCAGTTATGCGAGCTGTCCCACCAAGGGTCTTGTTTTTATGGTTTTAAGTTCACCATTTAGAGACAATATAAGGCTGTGGTTATCCTGCCATTCTCTTGGCAAATATATGTGGGGAAAAAAAAAAAAAAAAAATCTTCATTTTTTCCTCTACAAGAAAACTCTGCTGCTCAAAAACCTGAACTTGCTTTAATTATCTGAATCATGGTGCTATCTACTGTAAAAAACAAACAAACAAAAAAAAAAAAAACCACCCAAGTAGTTACATGAAATTTACAAGAAAAAAACAAAACCATCATCGAGAATGGGAAAATTAAAGAATTATTAAAGTCATTCACCAAAATGTTTTTACTTCAGTTAGTCAGTGCACAGCAGTTACTGAGAATTGTTACTATGTACAGTGATTAATGAGAAATTGTTGACGACAGGAGATGTTTTTAGGTAACCTTTTTCTGCATTGACCACTGTGACAGCATCTTGAACAGAGCCTGCGTGATCTCTCCAGTCCTTTATGAGCTGCAGTCACTTGCTCACAAAGCCCTGATCCTGCTCATCTCCTTTCTCGTCTGCCATATCTTTGTTCTTCAGTTTGGGAGGCAAGAAGCAGAGATGGCGTGCCATCTCATTGGGTGTGGTGTTCACCAGGGTTCTCCCTCTCCTTTCTCCATCCTGAGCTCATGGGTTGTTCTCCCTCTTGGGTTTTTTGTTTTTTTTAAATCTCCTTCCTTGATTGTCAAGCCTTCTTGCATCTGTAAACTTCATTGGGGTCTCAATCTGCTAGCCTTAGCCCTTTTTCTTTGCCTGGGGACTATTAGCTCAAGGTCCATTGTTTTGGTTTTGGCTTCTGGGCCCAGCCCCATCTCTGCCATTCTCAGGCACTGTTTGGCTCTAGACCCTCAGGTCTCATCTCCAGCACTTCTAGGACAGCACTGGAACCTCCACCTCCCCAATATCCCAAACCTAAACCACAGGTTTAGTTCATAGATTCAATAGATGTTAGGGGCTGGAAGGGACCTCTTGAGATCATCAGGTCCAGCCCCTCTGTGCTTGGGCAGGAAAAACTGTTGGGGTAGATGACCCCAGCAAAGTGGGTGTCCAGACATTTCTTGAAGATATGCAGAGTAAGTGATTGTACCACCCCTGGAGGGAGTCTATTCCAGACCCTGGACACTTGAGTCCATAATTTGGTGTCATCTGTGACCTTTGCCAGTCTGCTTTTAACACCCAAGACTATTGTGCACACAAGGCAAACAGTGCGAATTAAAACCAATCAGGAATCTTATCAGGGGATAAGGCACAATGCCACATGTATTGGAACACAAAACAGGCAACATGAAAAGAATAAAGAACAGTAAGGTTATTTGCTTCACTCATTCATTCATACAAAAGAAACAAGCACAGATAGTTAGACAGTGTTACCAAGTTCTAAAAATCGCTCAGGTCAGTCCGGTGGCCAGCCAGACCAACCACGAAGGATGGAGTCTGGTCTTGTTGGACGCACCCAAAACTCCTTCTTGCAGGTGGAAAGACCCAAAGCCTTGACTTTGTGCTCATTCTATATAGTAATAGCTATTCATACAAGCCTATGGATTCCACCAAGTCAGACATGAAGGTCATGCTCCTTGTCCTGTTGGCAGGACATGATCTTTTGGCTTTGTGGTCTGCAGTCTTCAGGGGGGTCATTGCTTGCAGTCTTCAGCCATCAGGGTGAAGCATGATCTAGTCTTTGGTAATCCTTAACTACTGACTTGACAATCGCTGCAGCCTTTAGCCATTAAACCACAGAAGGCTATTTTCACCTGCTGCAAGATGACGGTCTTCCTTCACATTGTCACATATATACATATATCATTCATTCTTTCATTACCTCTTCCCACATAAGCCAGACATAGCACAAACATTACACAAGCATTTTCCTTATACTAAATTTAAGTTCTAAAATCATGAGACCAATAGGTCAAATATGATTTTTTTTTTTTTTTTTATATAAGACCAATAGGAAAAATATATTTATGCTGTGCAATAGGAAAATGTAAAATAGATGGTTAATTCCAGAACACTAATAATGACTGATCAAAATATTATAAAAAGTAAATCATAAAAAGATCAAGTTAATCTTAATGGCTACATTTTTTTTTTTTTTAATATAATGAAATAAACACCACACACCAAAAAACAAAGCAAGCAATAAAAGCAATGATAGTTATTGCAATACTACAAAACCAACTAGAGAAATAGATTCCATAAAGAAGGCAAACAAAAGAAAGCAAGGAACTAAGCATCCACTTAGCACCCACAAATTCCAGTCTCTGGTAATATACAAAAAAAGAAAAAAGTTTAAAAAAATTAAAAACAGTGTTCTTTCCAACATTAATCTCTCTCTAGGCAGTAAAGCCTCACCTGTAAGCCTTCCCTTGCTTAGTAGTTTCTCTCTCAGCTTCCCTGTGGCTGGGTCATCACGCTTCTGTTTCAGAAGCTCAAGCTCCTGCTGATTCCAGTCCCACAAAGATACTTCCCCTCCTATCCTCCAGTTGGGGTTTAAGTAGCCAGGTGTCTCTCCTCCCTTTCCTAGGCTCTGAGCACCTGTGAACAAGCTGCTAATCATTTAATTGCTGCCCCCTGTTGCATCTTTAAAGAGACCTCCTTTCTTAACTTCATCTGTGTCACTTCTTAGCCCTCTTGCCTCTGCCCTCCTTGTCTCTCTTTCCCCTAAAATCAGTAACAGGGTAAGGGTTCCCTGTTATAGCCATAGATCCACTTCAGTAATATCTCTGTACTTACTCCTTCCTTTTCTAGTGTTCCTTGAGATCAACTTTTCAATTTTGAGACATCTGCTTATGAAAAGAAAAGACTAGAACATCATTTCACTGCTTCCTCCTTGGATATATGTCTTGATGAAGAAGAAAGCAATGAAGTAGCTGACTTTTAAATAACAGTCTTACTATGTTCTGTCCCCTTGCTATACCTAGTATACAAGCATAATAGTGAGTATGGAGCATAAGAAGCAGTCATCTTGTATTGATACAAAACAAATGGAGATTAGCAGTAAGACTTTGAATGTGAGGAATTGTTCTCTATATTTCTGATAAACTTGTGATCATTCTCTGTCTATTTCTACACTGGATATTATTTTTGAGGAAGAATGTGTGGAAAAAATCATACTGCTGCTTCTTTGCCCTGCAACTTGTGTTCACATGTAAGTACAAAGTGTGTCTAAAATGATACTAAATCAGAGTGATAGCATTTCACTCTAATATTTTGCATTTTTCCCCACAGGACTATGATGAATCAGATTCTGACAGACTTACCAGTCCAGAACAACCTTTTCACCAACATCTTATATTTAGGACCTGGTATGATCCATTCTGCCAACTGTCTCTTTCCAGCTTCAAAATGCTTCCCAGCATAAAAGCAAGTATAGCAAACTGAAAAGGTCTTTTGCCCTTCTCTTCAGTTTGCCCCCACAAGCAGTCTCAGACCAGTACTGTTTCTCAGTCTAGCTGGGTCTAGGTTTTAACTTGTTTTCCACTCCACTCTGTACTTCTTGTTCCTCCTGATCTATCTTCTTCTTATAGCCCTTTCTGTCTCTAGCTTTCATTCCCTGGGATTTTGCTCTTTTGACTTTCCTGTACTCAGTTGAATTCTTCCCTCTGCCTGGCCAAGTTTCCTGCCCACATGTATTAAGAGAGATAAATGTTCCTCTCAACTTCTTTTACCCCTTTTCTTTGCCTGTCTGACACTGGTATATCCCACTGCAGAGGTTTTAGCTACTAGAGGGTCATTTCATTAAACTACTTCTCTGTTGAGTGAGCGTCAAGAAAATAAATAATAATAAAAAACAGTTCCTGTTTCAGACAGATGGTGCTTCTTTAAATGCAGAGAAACAGTCAATTAACCTTTCTTATGTTACATTGTTTTTCTCCAAATATACATTTTCTGTTGATAGCTAATTATTATTTTAACACATGTGTGAAGCTTGCAGAATTGCTCTTTCTAGTTGCTGCCTAGCACAAACAAGGGAAGAGATATTTATAAAAATAATTTGGAAAAATTAAGATTGTGCATAAGGGATGATTAATGTCATTTACTTGTCTACATCCTAGATGATGGCAAGTGACATCATAGCAACGATTATTACGTGTAGCATGACTTACAGGAAGTCAGAAATAATAATAATAATAATAATTAAGAATGCAATACTGTGCATTCTTAATGTAAAACATTTTCTCTTTTTGGAAAAGGGCATACTCCTTTATGAATGGATCACGCTAGATGAATATTAGTCATGATTCTGTTGAATTGATCATGTGATTTCTTGTTTTAACCACATACAAATGATAGTTTTGACAACTATTTCCATAATTTACAACGTATTTTGAGCTTATTACTACAACTGTTTTTGGCTGTCGCTTTTTAAATTATTAAAAAATTAACCAAACTAACCTCAGCTTTTATTCTTCTTCTTGTAATGCCTTCCTTTCCCCCATCCATACGCTAGCATTATGACTTATAGTTCTTAATAGTGATGTCTTTGCCCCATAAAAGGCCAAAGTGAATTTGGATCTTTGTTTCAGGCTCTTAGTTAACACTTGTCAGTGTGGACCACCACTGACAGGTTCTTACATGAAATGTGTCCAGTCTCTCTCATCTGGAGGAAGAGATGATTATATCTGAGGCCTTGAAAGTGGGGGAAAAAAAAGAGGTTCTCTCCAGGGAAAAATATTAAAGACATTTCTGCTGACCTACTACTCTGCTTATTCCTTAACTCCTCCCATTCTTCTTAGCAGAAGCAGGAACAAAAATGCTTTGATCTCCCTCTGCAGATATTGTGATGATGGGTGTAGCACAAGAGTTGAGTAGCTCAGTTCAGAATGCATCAGCATCTGAAACAGCCTGGTCACATAATCTGATTACAGTTTTAGAAAAATTCCTCTTCACAATTCATAGAAAACTTTACTATTTCTTATAATCTTTCACATTTTTGTCTTTTTGTACGCTGGTATGGGCAGCTTTTGTGCAAAGCAGAGCTCAACATGTTTGGTCAGGCACCCCCCAGCTGACCACTTTTACTTTTGCTGCTGGCTTTAGCTAAAGACCCACTGTTAAGTGTCCTCACCTCTGCTGTAGCTGAGTTAAGACCATAGCACCACCACCCTGGGCTTGAAAGAGATGCGAAAGAAACAGAGTTAAACAAATAAACTGCTACTTGACTTTTCACTGGTTTCATGCTTCCAGCTTGGCAAGGCTTCTCCCAGGCTTTACTTGCCCTGTAGCTTCTTATCTTTCAGAGGCTTTGAGGGTCTGCAGGACTTGTACAAACAAGCAAATGAACAAAAGAGAAGTTGCACTCACGGTCCCTCCCTGCAGCTGCTAGACCTCCCTAACCTCAAGTTCTGGGAAGCCTTGGTTTCTGCTGGTGCAGCCAGTGAGGCTGCTTTCAGCATCCTTTTATTTCCCCGCCCCCCCCTGCTGGTTCATGTGGTTGGCTCTCCCTCGTTCTTCACACCTGGGTTAGCTCCCTTGATGGGAGGTTTGCCTCTACTGAGTCCCTCCAGCTTAGCGGTGGGTGTTGGGGAATTAGGGTCACGATATGTCTGGGTTTCCCTGGACATATCCTCTTTATTGGCCTCTTGTCCTCCTGTCCAGGCAGGTTTTTAAAATGCAAGCAAATGTCCAAGTTTTTGCTCTGCCTCTGGCTTTTCCCTGGCTCTTGCAGCGTGGCTGCTTGGGGCTGCATGGCAAGGTGATTGGCTGTTGGGGGATCAAGTGCTCTGCGCATGGGCACTGGCACCTGCTCAGAGATGAGAGAGACTCTGTCTGTGTGTGTGTGTGTGTGTGTGTGTGTGTGTGTGTGTGTGTGTGCGCGCGCGTGCGTGCAAGCTGTGTGGGCAGCAGGGCTGGGGGGAGGGCAGGGGCTGCGAGTCAGGAGTGAGGGGCACCAACAGGGTTGGGGCAGCATTGGGCTGTGGGATGGGAGTGAGAGGCACTGGCAGGACTGGTTGGCAGGGTACAGTCAGTCTGGTATGAGAAGCAGCAGCAGGGCTGGGGGGGCTGTGGCTTAGGAGTGAGGGGCAGAGGCAGGGCACAGGCATATCGGTGTCCCCCACAATCATATAGCCCTTCCTCTCCCCAACCTTCCCCCCAGACCCTCGTCCCTCCTCCTTTCCCTCCCCCCTACAGGTGTCCTCTTTTTTGATACTGGAAATATGGTAACCCTAGAGAGAATGCTTTTGGGGTGTGGGGCTCTTTGGGCCCCTCCAGACTAAGGTGATTGCCTTTTCCAATTTAGAAGGTGGGACACATGCCTTACTTCTCCCTGCCGCCCCCTCGCCAGTGGCATGGCTGGACCAGAGCTAAATAGGGCTGGGGTGGATGTAGGCTGCTTGCTGCAGGCTCAGGGATCCCTACCCTGCGGCTCTACCCCCAGGAGCCCTGAGCATGCCAGGTGCCCCTTGCCTTCTTGGCAGCATTGGGCAGCACAACTCCATGCTGCCACCCTCCCTGCTGCTACCGGCGGTGAGTCACTATGGCAGTGTAGGGCTTCCAGGGGAAAGGCAGCAGGGAAGGGAGCCCCAAGCCTGTATCAGGCAGCATGCATCCACCCCAACACTGCGCACAATTTTTGGGGGGGCATGTGCTGTCCATGCCCTCTTAGGGGGTTCCCATACAGCAGCAGAGACCTGAACCCCCACATCCCCCATGCCCCCTGGATGAGCTGTCTATGGCTGTCCCACTCCTTCCCCTGGCTCTGTGGCCCCATGCACTTCCCTGGATGAGCAGTACCCCCAGCCCCTGCCCCACTACCTCCCTCACCATGGAGGCCTCAATCTGCCCCCCATGCACCCTCCCCACCACACCCTTCCCTCCATAGACTTACCTGCAGGGAGCTGCATTTCAGGCTGTCCATCTATCTTCCAGGCCATGTCCATGTGTGTGAGTGCCTACATGCACATGGCACCCCTGCATTCTGCTCCCAGCAGTCCTGTGCAGGCTTAATTGTTGCCCACCTGCAAGGGGAAACCCAGATCCCTGCATGATGCTGTGAATCCAGGACAAATGATGTCCCAGAGTTGTGCAGCCTGGGACTGGGACTTAATAATCTCATTCTGGGATTGTCCTGCCCAATTAGGGATGGGTGGTCACCCTACTCCACATCCATAGTAACAAGGCCAGGCCCTGTTACAATTTATTTATTTATTTATTTATTTTACCATAAACTTTTATTTATTTCCTTTTGGAACAAATTCATCCTTAAATGGAGTTCATGTGAAAAAAATTTGAGTCTCGGCCCTTAAGTTGCTTTTAAGGTTGATTTTTATTGCTTTGTTTTAATGCAGTACAAAAATTTGGAGACAGGGTGCATGTAAAGACTAATATTCTAATTGCCAAAATAATCTTAGAATTCTTTCTAAATTACACTAAACTTTTCAAATTCATTACTTCTGCTAAACATGACTTTCTCCATAGTTGCCAAATGTGCCATCACATTGTTTCAGATTTTGACCTTTGGAGATGTCCTACTCTTCCAATGCAGTAACATAATTTTGCATGTCACTAATAAGACCACTGTAGGTGTGCAATTTGAGAAGCATTCAGTTTGAATTTCTTAGAGATGTACCCAAGAACACATTTGCCAAAGGTATCAGTGCTGTGTTCAAAAACACGTTAACTCTAGTTATTGTTGATTATTTTTGGAAGAAATTACAAGGCATGGCAAAACATGTGACCAGACATTGTTTGCAATGCATAACATCTCCAATGTTTATATATTGGCAATATATTTAGTTTTTAAGTTTAAATGGAGCCCAATACAGACAAAAATGATCTTTTTTGTATAAGATAAAGTCTAAGTTCAATTGTTGATATTTGAATATTGTGAATTTGGTTATTTCCCTTGGGATACTGTCATCTGGATACCTAGGTCTTCATTTCACTTCAGTCATAAATAGTCTGCATCAGGTCTGTTATGTGACATTATATATTCATAGAGTGATGGTACAGAAAGGGGAAGAGAAGCAAATTTCAAGGTAAAAAATTATAGTCTATAGTATTTGCTACACCTAAAACTTCAGGTCGAAACTGATTTTTCTAATACTTGAGATAACTGCATATATGGCCATTCAACTATTCTTCAGCAAGTCAAATTCATCAATAATAGATATTCTTTGTAGAACAAAATATCCATACATTTCCTCAAATGGTATATCTGAGAAACTAAAAGACTGGTTCAGCAAAGCATTTATTTGGTAAATGCTTAACTTTAAGCACATGCTTAAGTCCCATGTCTGCAATGGCTTAGATATTTTCCCTAGTCATGCCTATGCCTTTTTTCTGTTCACAAAGAAATATAAATAAAATATAATTCTCTCTCTTTTTCTCCCCTAACCAATAAATGAGCAAGATCTCAGAGAAAGATGAAGGATGCCAAGGAACACTTAAAATGCTTAATATGATATGAAAAAAAACCCTGTTTGATAAATAGGAGTTTGCATGACAAAGTGTTTTATTTTTCTATACTCCTGTCTCCATTATTTAACTTCTGGTTTCATTGCTAAAAAGATTTGTTATTTTGCCAGTTTATATGACTTTCAGTATACATAAAATACATATTATAGTGGAACATGCCGTAAGTTATATTTTCACATACTAAGAATGACTTTATGTAACTGGAAAACAATGTGTGTTTGATTAGTGGTGTGATTTCCTTACCCTCCTGAAATGAATTTAAAATATTTTGTATAATCTAATGAAAATAATTTTCAGGGTGTATTAGGAGCTTATATGCTTTAGGTAGACTTTCATTCCTGTCCAGAAAGCCAACACAATGTCAGTGCATCACTTAAAATCAATGCAAAGCTCCTTATATCCTTGACAATTGTACTTTGTGGGTAGTTAATATGCACTGCTTGGCTTTTGACATTGTAACTACTCATCAGCAGCAGCAATCCTTTACAGTCAAGGATGATTATCTTCCACAATTGTCTTATCTTTGTGTCCAAAGATGGCTGACAAGGCCAATCCAGGATTGACAGAATCTACTGAAACTTAGACATGCGTTTCCTCAATGGGTAGATGACTCTGAATTCCTGATTCAGTCTGTGCCATGCTGTTTCTGCCACTCCCACTTTTCCTGTTGTCATCATGAGGTTTCAAGGCACTGAGATCCTTGAAGAAAACTCTTCCTGGGTGACAGCCTCACATGAGTTGATGTTGCATTTTTCAAGTTGGCCTTGAGGATGTCCTTGAAGTGCGTTCCCTGCCCTCCTCTTGAGTGTACGCCTTGATTAAGCTGGAAAAATAAAACTTGCTTTGGAAGCCTGGAGTCAGACATGTAGATCATGTGGCCAGCTCAGCAAAGTTGATGTTGAATGATCATTGCCTTGATGCTGTTTACTTGTAAGAGGATGCTAATGTTGGTATGTTTGTCTTCCCGCTGGGTTCAAAGGATATTCCTAAGGCAGTGTGAATGGTATTTCTCCAGCACCTTGAGGTGTTGTCATCCACACTTTAGCTTGGTACAGTAAGGTACGGATCATGCTTGATAAAACATGAGATTAATTTTGAATCTGATTTCACAGTCTTCAAATACCCATTTCCTCAGGTGTCTGAAGTCTGTACTTGCACATCTGAGGCAATGTGGGATTTCTTTGTTGATGTCAGCCTTCCATGAGAGAGGGCTTCTGAAGTATGGGAAATACTCAACGTTCTCCAGAATCTCACCATAAATATGAATTACTGGAAATGGGGACTGCTCATTAAAAGCTTGTTGATGAAGAATCTTAGTCTTCTGAATGTTAACCATGAGTCCAATTGTCTTATATGCCTTAGTAAATATGTCAATGATTGCCTGAAGGTCTGCTTCTGACTGAGCACACACTACAACACTATCAACTTACTGGAGCTCAGTGATTGAGGTTGAGGTAATCTTGGTGTTGGCTCAGAGTTAGCTGAGATTAAAGAGCTACCATCCATCTGGTAGTTTAGCTTCACTCTGAGTGGAAGCTTGTTGGTGGTCAGATGTAAGTAATATTGTGAAGAGTTTTGGAGCAATGAAGCAGCCTTGCTTAACTTCCATCTTAACCTTAAAGGGATCTGTGATTAGATGTGTTACTGGGAAACACCACTCACATACCATCATGGAACAGGCAAAGAATGGTGATGAATTTCTGTGAGCATCCATACTTCAGAAAGATCCTTCACAGCACTTCTTGGTTGACAGAGTTGAAGGTTTTTGTGAAGTTAAAGAAGGCCATGTAGAGGGGATTATGTTGTTCCCAGCATTTTTCCTGAACCTGGCGAGCAGTGAAAATAATGTCAGTTGTGCCTCTTGATGCCCTAAACCCCCACTGAGATTCTGGGAGGAACTCTTCAGCAAGTGGAAGGAGATAATTCAAGAGGGTTCTTGCAATGATCTTTCCTATGGTGTACATTAAGGTGATCCCTCTGCAATTTCCACAGTCGGACCTGTCTCCCTTCTTGAAGATTGTCATGGCCATGGCATCCCTGAGGCCATCTGGGATTTCCTCATCATTCCAAATCATTATAATGAGGGCATGGAGCTGTGATGTAAGCTTCTTTCCCTGCTCCTTGAAAATTTCAGCAGGGATTCCTTCTGCCTCAGATGCCTTGTCATTCTCCATCTGCTGGATGGCTTAACCCACCTCATTAAGGGTTGGAGGCATTCCAAGATCATCTCTGACCTGGTGTTGTGGGATGGAGTTGATAGCACTCTCATCAACAACAGTCTCAGTTGAGAAGATCTTAAAAATGTTCCTTCCAGTGGGCACTGATGGGGATCCTCTTTCCTTGATCAGATCTCCTCCATCCTTAGGTCTCAAGGGGGTTGGTCCCCAAGTACTTGGGTTGTAAATAGCTTTGCTGGCACTAAAAATATGGGCTGATCATGGATGTCAACTAGATGTCAATGAATCTTCTTGTCCTTGTCTTCCCATCATCTGTTCTTCATATCATAAGTCCTCCTTTTGGACCACTGCTTTGGCTTGTTAGAGATTTGAATTTCTTTTCCTTATAGTTGATATTGTTCTGCCCAGCACAAAAGGCCTTGTGCTTATGGACAATCAACTCTTGGATTTCCCAGTCATTCTCATCAAATCAGTCTTGACATTTTACTGGTACTGAATCCAAATGTCTCTTCACCAGTGGACTTGAAGGCATCTAAGCAGTGGTGACATTCTCCTGTTGTCATTGATTGGAATTTGCCAGTTTTCTGTTGAGGCACTGGTGGAAGAGGTCTTGCTTGATTGGGTCTTTGAGTCCTCTGAATTCATAGATTTCATAGATTTCATAGACATCAGGGCTGGAAGGGACCTCAGAAGATCATCGAGTCCAGCCCCCCGCCCAAAGGGCAGGAAGTCAGCTGGGGTCATAGGATCCCAGCAAGATAAGCATCCAGTTTCATCTTGAAGGTGTTCAATGAAGGCGCTTGCAGATTCAAGTTCCATCAGCATTGCTTCTGCTGTAGCCATTGTTCGGGGGACAGTTTGAATAACATAACTGAGTAGATGAGTTGGTAATAGGTCCAGCAATCATCAACTACTAACATAGCTTGAGTGGTGTGGACATCTTTGTGATCCTGGGCAGAAACAATGATGTATTCAATCAAGCACCAATGCTTAGATTGTGGGTATTGTCGTGATGTCTTGTATCTGCTTTTCTGGTGTTTGCGATGGTGGTCTATGTTCTATAGATTTGGTGAAGAAGAGGATGCTGTTGGAATTAACCT
>NW_005842273.1:1615367-1621019 GCF_000455745.1 Alligator sinensis | reverse complement strand
TTGCTGAGGTTTCTGTTCCAGAGGTTTGAGAATCTTCCAAATCTGGTGTTGTAATCACCAAGCAGAATAAGTCTGTATCCCTCTGGAACATCAGAGAAGACTTGGATAGCATGGAATTGGCATAGAACTCCTCCTTGGTTTCATTGGCAGCATCAAGTGTTGGGCATGTGCATTAATGACAATGGCATATTGGCTCCATGCCAATTTGAGATGGAGAGTCATGAGGCACTTTTTAAGTCTGACAGGGAACTTATTGAGTTAGTTTTTGTGTTCATTCTTAATGGCAAAAAGCCAAGTCTGTGAAGTCAGTGTTCTCCTTCCTGCTTACCCTTCCAGAAGAGGGTATAGTCACCTTCTTGTTCTTTGAACTGTCCATTTCCCACATTCTGGGTCTTGCTTAGTGCAGCAATGTCGGTGTTATGTCGCCCGAGTTCTCAAACCATGACTGTAGTGTTTCACTCTGGGTGTTCGCTATCAGGATTGTCCTGATGTTCCAGGTCCTGAAAATGATTGTGTGTAACTACTATGTGTTGTGTGGATACAACATAACTGAGTTTTAACAACTGATTTCTGTGATTTCTAAATCCCAGTGAGAGAGAAAAGATGAACTGTAATGGATCTGACTATATAACAGATGGCTTCCTTGAAAAGGCTGGATATTTAAGGATGTCACAATGTGGGCATAGCTTGCCATTTTCTCTACTACATGGAACACACATATATCAACTATCCATAATATTCATATTATTAATTCAAGATTAGGCATCTAACACCATACAAAATAAATTGTCTTGCCACTCCCTCTCCCTGAAAATAACATATAAACTCTCAGTGCATAAATCACCTCCATTCACTTTAAGAAAAACCTCTTTACATATTGTAAATGTGATCAATAAATACACAGTCCCTGAAGTTTGAAGAGATTATGCAAATTTAACCTGATCAACTATATAAGCCATTGAGACAACTCACTGATGCATTAGCTTTAACCTCTTAGTATGGATATTTTGAATGAGATGTGCAAAAATGCAATGTTAATCAAATAAATCTGTTAAAACTCAAAATTGTTATCAGTGAAGTTAAAAATAGGTCAATTGCACATTAAAACTTAAGGTTCTTTATTGATAGTGCACCCTGTTTAAATATTTAAGACCCAGATTTCTTTGTATACCTGGCATTATATCACACTAGGGATTTTTTTTTAACTACAATCTACTAATTTATTAGATTATGTTAAGGAAAAAAACATATGCTTGTGAAATAATTTTCTTATCATTTGGAGTTTTCTTTTATATTCTGTTATATATTCTGTTACTTTTATATTCTTTTATATCCCTCTATATTCTTTTATATTCTGGAAAATGCTTTTTATAGGACAATTTCCCAGTGTTTTTTGTTGATGCACAGTATCTATGTTCCCCTTAGTCATCATTGCAAATATTGTGGTTGTGAGATTCAGTAGTTTTAAAAATTATTCTAAACTTTTATCCACTGGGAAGCAGATGTCAAATTAGGCCCTGATCTTGAAGATACACTACTAATTTGCTAAAATAATTCTGCTACGCTTTCTCACAGTTAAGTCATATTGATAAATGAGGCAATGTGACCAGGTTGACTGAAGATAACATTAACATTATGTAACATATGTTACATAAACAAAACCAATTATATATTATATAAATAATTTTATCTGAATATAATAATTACCCTCCTGGTTAATACAATGTGGGTCATTCACTGTGATTAGTGGCCAAACTGATTTGAAAATTTATAGGAGTACAACAGTCCTTTACAGTACGTTCTTCATGTATCTCAAGTGCTATAGACTCTTGCTTATATAGACTCATGCTTTTACATAAACAAACAGGATTCAATGTGAAGCAGCAAATAAAATGAAAGAAATTGAAAACAAACAAGAAGATACTATTATGCCTTTATTTAAATCCATGATGAGCCCACATCTCAAAAGCTGTGTCTGGATGCGGCACCCAGTCTCACAAATGGAAGACAAAAGAGGTTTTCAGGGGTACAGAATCTACCCATCGGAGAAGAGACTGAAAAAAACTAGCTTGAATCAGCTTGGAAAAGACATGATTGAGTGACAGGGTTGCCAGGGTAGTTTTAGTAATAGGTTAGGTAAGAATTTTTTTGGGATGGCTTGGATAGAAATGATCCTGCCTCAGGCAGGGGGTTGGACTAGATGACCTCCTGAGGTCCCTTCTTGTTCTGCTTTTTTATCACTGAGGGAGATATGATGGAAGCCTGTAAAATCTTGGGATCACTCTAACCTGTTTCCTATATTCTTCCTCTAAAATCTTTGCTATTTGTCACTGTGAGGGTCAGATTACATGTTACAATTAGACCATGTTAAGAGTAGCTAAAATGTAAATGATCATGCAGTATTAAGGCTCATTATCAAGTGCTAAGTGCCCTGTACATGTCTCAAAGTTGCATCATTTTGGGTAAGGGTTAGCTTTGAGCTGTGCTACCCAACTTTTGACTGTTCAACAGAGATAAAACTACCAACTTGTAGCCACATGGTACACACTGCTACAAGTTGCATGGGATGCCCCTTCTCCTTACCCCCTTAGGCTAACCATATGAAAATCCTGGAAAGCCAGGACATCATTTGGGAAATCTGGGGGACTGCCCTCACCCCACACTCTCACAAGTTGGTGGGGATTGGGCTGCATGCTGGGTAGACAGTCCTGCCTGCCTGCAAGGTGCTCCACACCACTGTGACTGACAGCCAGACTGCACCCCATGTCTCTGCATTTCCAGGACACCCACTATTATTCTTAAAAGTTGGCTGGGACCAGGCTCAGAAATCCAGGACTGTCCTAGCTAAACTGGGTCATATGGTCATTCTGTCTATACTGCAGCTACAGAGCTGCTGACCATGGCAGGCATAGAGCAGACTTAGAAGCTCCTAGTTATGCCCTTACTCACCAGCCCTCTAACATCAGGTCTGAGCAGTGCATGTTAGAGAGGGTATTAAGCCTTAATGTACCACTGCTCACAGTATGTGCTAACTTTAACATAAGCCAACATTCCTTAGAGTTAGCACATGCTCATTGTAACACGTAATCTTGCCTTCAGAGACAGGATACTGGGCTAGATGGGCCTGGTACAGTGGTTCTTATGTTATCATGTTTCATCCCTGCAGCCAAATTATCCAGGAATGTTGTTTCAGGTAGTACACGTACTGTCTTGCAAATGGGCTTTAACAACTCTGATCTTCACAAACCCAGGACACTCTGGGCCAAGAATTTATTTTCTCCTCTAATAGACCAAGTATTTAGCTCTGAATTAGCTACTGACCCTAATTGCCTGAGGTTGTTCTGGAATCTCAAGCAGTAGAGGTTTATGCTGTTAGATCCTCAAATTCTTCAATCCCTTTACATACCCTTGCTATCATTACACTGAGGCAGAGAGCCCAGAGCATCCCTCCAAAACATTGTTCCTTGTTTATCTCAGCTGGTTCTTCCTCTGAAAGAATTAGACACTCCTCACCAAGTCTCAGAAAAACCCATTTGAAGATTCATGTCTAACTAAATCCAATAAGAGCTTAAGTGACTCAAATAACAGGAGAAAGAAGAACAGTGATACACGTTTGTTGAATAGTCAACCAAGCAAGTGGCTTGCCACTTATCCCTTTTCATTGTGTATTTTAATGCTAAATCATGGAAAAAATACATTATTCAACATGGAACCTGAAGCTATGTTGCCTACAACCTACACACTAACCAGGGCTAAAATAAAAGAGCAAAACATCATGTTAGTGGTAAATCTCTGCAGTTTCATTCTGAGTAGTTACCAGTAGTGTTAGGAAAAAATGAAAAAAAATCTCATTCAAACACTCAAAAGGAAAGCCCTCCTTTTATTTAAATTCAAATCTTGGCAGAAATTTTTAGTCAAATTTTAGAAAAAAATGTGTTTATTATTACTTTTTTGAAAATCTGACCTTTTATCAAAATTCAAAATGTCACCGACTGATTCTATAGTTGGGGCAAAATGTTGAAACTTTCAGTCTGCTTCTTAATTGTTACTGCCAATTTTTCCTCAGAAAGTCAAGAGGCATACAGGCTCTGTGGTTGGATGTACGGTGCTAGAGGGTTTGCTTTGATAAATTTGAATTAGACTGTCCATCATTGGACAATGTTGTTTCCTAGTAGGACAAGAAGCCTCAATGGTATGTGATTTTTGGACTTTGCAAAGACTAAGAGGTCTAGGATCTCTTTTGAGTCTGCCAGTGTCCTGGAGTAAATCACTTAGCACCAAGATCCTCACATAAAAGATGACGATGGTGATGATGATGATGATGTCTTTTGTGAAGTAATTTTTTTAGGTATGGTAAGTGTTAATGATGATGAGAATACTTCCCAGGATCTTTTTTGAACCCACTATTCTCATGTGGATAAGAGACTCAGTCTAAATTATTGTTGGGCTACAGATTACAGCTTGGCATGACCTCAGCCCAAGCAACAAGGAGAGACTTGAAGTAAATCCGTCATGATTCAGCACAGATGACATTGTGCACCACTGTTACTCCCTGTGTGTCTAAACCACCACCCTCAAGGACACTTTAAGGACTGAAATACCACATTTCCTCTCTCCCTCTCCTCTCCCCACTCCCTTTTACAAAGGCCTACCAGGCCCTTCTTAGCTAGAATCTTTGGGGGCAAGAGACTGGATACTAACAAACAATGAGAAATGATCACTAATAATAAACCAAGGTGGGCTGAGCCACCAAGTACAGGAGATCAAAATCTTATTTGCTCTGCTAGTTTTCCCATCCCTGGCTAACTGGAACTAACTGGGGCAGATATCTTCACTGCAGGGCCAGACACAGGCATAGGTGAACTGGGCGGCTGCCCAGGGCCTGGACAGAAGTGGGGCCCAAAATGGTATATATTTTTTTATTGTTATCGTTATATCTGGCGAAGTGGGGCTCAATACTAAAAGTTTCCCCGGGGCCAGCAGGAGTGTAGGTACGGTGCTGCTGTACTGCCTGGATTGCCTGTCACTGTCCCTATCTCCTCCTAGGCCCTGCCACACTGGTTTTTCTCAGCTCTCTGACCCCAGAGGGCTTCTGGAAGATCCCTTCTGCTCAGCCCCAGCCTCTTAGCCTCTTTTGTTCCCCTTCTGAAGTGAGCACAGGAGTTATGATTATTTTAAGGGGAGGGGCTTGTTCCAGGCCCAGGTCCTCTGGGGTCCCAGGCGGAGGCAAGCAAAGCGCCTCATGAATTTGCTGCTGGCTTCTTGGAAGTCATGAAGACAGGTCCTGCGGGCGCCGATTAAGCTGCAAGTCACAGCAGCCAGAGCCCCAGCGCCGGCGAGGCAGCCGCTGCCTGCTCTCGGCTCCACAATGGCATCATTGACTATTTATTTACTCGGCACAACAAGGCTGCTGTTTGCTTCAGTACAGGAGCTTTTCAGCCAGCATAAAAAAAAGAGAGAGAGAAAAAAAACCCTAACTCTTTGATGCAGTTTGAGACCCCCCCCCAATCGCTGCTGAGGGGTTAAGCTTTTTTAAGCATCAGCCTGGGAGATGCGACCAGCCCTTGAAGGGAGGGAGCGTCTGCGCTGCGGGTGTGAGCGGGGAGCGGGAGCAGGGGCGGGCGGGCGGGCGGGCAGGGGTTCCCTCTCCCC
>NW_005842273.1:1614737-1615065 GCF_000455745.1 Alligator sinensis | reverse complement strand
ACACCCCATGCACCCCTGCAAACACCCCTTTACACCCCCCATTCACCCCCCCACACACACCCAGGGCTGGATTAACCCGTTAGTGGGCCCCAGGCAAACAAACTCCCGGCCCCTACTTCGCACTGTATTTTTCCCGCTCGGTACTTATATAAAACAAGCACAACCGGGCTCCTTCTTCCCTTAGGGCCCTAGGTATGTGCCCAGTTTACCCATGTATGCCTTAATCCAGCCCTGCACACACCCACCCACCAATCCTTCCCCCGCGCTCCCGGTCTCTTGCACTGTCCCGGGGCCCGGGGCTGACCCCCGGCTGTGGGGGGCGGACCCC
>NW_005842273.1:1599168-1613715 GCF_000455745.1 Alligator sinensis | reverse complement strand
TAGGGGGTCGGGGCGGGGGGGAGTGGATCTATGAGCCAAGTCGTAAATGTTTGCTTTCTCTGTTTCCAAACCTGCGAGGTTGTGCGTGCGTTGCCGTGAAGTCCGAAAGTGCCTGAGCAAGTGAATCTATAAGCGGTCGTAGCTCGTTAATTAGGCTGCGCGTCTTTCCAGGAGCTAAAAAATTAATTACCATCTTCAAATGTCATCCATCACGGGCGCAGCAGAAACTTGGTTGTAAATCTGGACTGGGCTAATAACAGGCAGAGGGGAACCGGTCGTTTTTATAGCTTGTGGGAGTGGAGTGCAAGTGGGCCGCAATGTGTTTTTAACTGATAATATCAACATTCATTTGAGCACTTTGGCAAACGTTTAAGGGGGGTTGGGGGGTGGGGAGGACTGGGTTCCTGATTTGTCAGCAGAGCTGCAATTCTCCCGTCTCCAGATCTGGAGAGGTCGCTCAGGTGTTGCAGTGAGCACCAGATTGCAACAGCAGGAGGATCCTGGTGGCAGGCAACTCTGAGGCGTTTGCAAGGATTTGCCGAAAAAATGGCCAAGAAACAAAGCTTCAGGGACCATATGTCACATATAGGCCAGGCTCTAAATTTATCTCTCCCTTCTTTTCCTCCCATTTATTCTTGGAAGAGGCAAATATCAGAAGTTAAGGGATGTGATGCCCATGGTGCAAGTCATGTAGCCAGTTCGTAGATCTGTAGCTACGGCAGGAAAATCCAAAGCTTTTCCTCTTTTAAAAAAAGTGTCATGGTAAAAATATATGTCCCAGCAGGTGGCAGCTAACTGGAACTAGATTAACTTTTAGTATGATAACAGGACATGGACATTTATGAGCTGAAGAAGACAGTACCTGGTACAGGAATCGGAAACGTTAAATGTACTCTTAAGATGAATCCAAATCACCCTTTTTACATAATTTACGTTATATGCAGTGGACACACACATTCACAGGCAATTACTAGACTTTTGCCGGCCAATATTGTATGGCCTCAGGCAATTTCTGCTCCTTTTTTTAGTTCTAACAGTTTCACCTGTGTGTTTTGCTTTTGTATAATATATATTATATTACACAGTATAATTTATATATATTATCTGGCAGCAATGTATATATATATTTAGAGAGAGAGAGCGAGCGAGCGCACGCAATATATTGCTACAAGACTGTAAGTGCAAAGGTGTAGAAAAAAGCACAATGTTTGACAGAGAATTGAATATTCCTATTTTTGGGTCTGATAACTGGGATGAGGAGGCCAGAGTCCCACTCAGCACCAGTATCAGATAGCCCTGCGCCTGAAAAGAATTGAAAATCAGGAATTACAAGCACTATAAAGGCTCTAGCAGGTTCCTGCGCGAAATACTATTTCATTAGCTGCCTCAATCTTTCAAATGTGTACTCTACTAGGAAGAAGCATATTAGGAGGTATCGCTCAGTTTTTATGCTAGATTATTTTAGAAAGGGAAAAAAGTTTTCTTTTTTTCTTTTGGAAATGTATGTTGTGAAGAGAGAAGTGAAGCTGAGTACCTCTTAACAGAAGGGGATCTGAAGGTGGTGGAGTTTAAGTCTTCAACTAATTGTATATATTGTAAATGGTCTTTAGCTATCAAAGATAGGACTCACTGAATATTCAGATGTCTAAGAAAATGGGGGCCTTTATCAGAGAGGAATGACTGATGCTGATGAAAGCATTTTTGGCTTAACCACCACCTTTCTTTGAGAGCGGGGGATATAGCTTAATAAAACTCTAGACATTGTACGGTAGGATATTATGTACTCCAAAGCGATCCTATGAACTATCAGTAAAGACACAGGCCAGCCAATCTAGTAAGGAAAAGAGCCGCTGTCTTTAAAACAATGGATACAATATTTTAATTTCCTTTAGGTAGTAAGAAACTATTGGAGGGAAAAAATGTGTTTTGACACCTAAAATGATACATTGCTTCCGTACTACATCTCACCACCAGTGCTGCGCAGTGACTGAGCGGTGCTCTCCGTGGTGCTGAAAAGTAACAGCTCTTTAGCTCTACTCCGTTTCAGCACGACAGTTCCAGCCGCTGTCCGTGGTGGTTTTTGCTTTCCAGGTCAGTAATAGACCGTCATTAAGAGTGAAAGGAAAATTAACTTGAGCATTATGCATGCGTACATGTTTTGGACGGTAGAATGCTAGGTATTTAACGATCAAAAGCATTGCTGATAGATTGTTTTCAATTACTGCAGAGGAGCCTTGGTGTGCTGGGAGTTTTGTTCCTCTTTTACGGAGAGCTGGATACTTCCCGGGTAATTTAGAATATCAGTGTGAATAATAACTGGTTAAAATAGTCAGATTGCCCCAAGGTATAAGTTTATTTTAATCTATTGTTAACTGTGCTAACATGGACAATGGATTTTAACAATTCACAAACTTGCTCTAAAAATCAGGGACCCAGAATGCTACGCTCTGAGCATGCATAACAAAACGTGTATGTAAGGATATCTGATCTGTTGACAAATTAAAATTGCTCGTAGTTATAACGGAGGTCAGCTCTGTTTCCCTTTGGACTAAGATAAAGTATGAAAAAGTAGAACAGAGTGGATGAAACACCACATACAAAGAAAGAACATCTCAGACTGTACATTTTCCTAGGAGATATTCTAAGTGTGAACTGAAGGAGTCGCTAGATATCCTTGATTCTAACACTAGGTGTTCTTTTAAAGTGCTCCAATAGTCAAATCATTTGATTGAATTGCTTGCTAGACTGCAGAACTAGCCATTCATGATACTTATTTTTGACACTGCAGTTATGCCTCCATCTTAAAGAAAAAATCAATGGCGTTTAATAATCCTATCGCAGAATATAAATTTCTCTTCATCAGCCTTTTACCATATCTTAAGTAAATACAGTCAGGAGAAAAAAAATCAGTCAGCCCTAACCTTCGAAAGTTACTGTGAATTGCTAAGACTTTAAAGGGAATGTATCACTAAGATTATAGATAATAAATCCAATTGTAATATAATTTATCCTGCATATCCAAGCTCTGTGTATATTTCTTAAGAATTAACCATAACCCACGTCTCTATTGCTACACTTCTATAGTATGTTTCTTCCGGCTGGTATCATTTAATTTCTGTGAAACCAAGTTTGTGTTGTCTTCGTTTATGGAAAAAATTCTCTCACTGATAGTTTTTTTTCCAGCAATAAAGAGATGATGCATAGCCAGGAAGAATATAGATTAATCTGCATTCATTTTCCTTGTGGGGTCCTAGGGATTATCTTTTAATATTAGTAATAAAACTCAAATAGCTCCAGTAAAAGCTTTACTCTCCGGTTGGTCCAAAAGGGACGGAGACTTTTTACAATGTGTTTTGATGAATGCACAGAGATGCAAATACCCGATTAAAAATATCTTGATGGCTTTTCCAAGCAAAATCTGAACTATTCCAAAGAGTGCTTACACCTTAATCTAGTTGAAAGAGAAAAGTACATTGTTGCAGTTTTGGATAAAAACTGGATGCACCAGCCGCAAACTGGCAAATGCTATTGCTCTTAGTAAAGATAGTAACGTAAGTAAATGTGCTTAGGTTACAGTTCCATGGTAACCATAGGTCTCAATGCAAGTGACGATAGGAACACTATCAGAATACCACACTGTATGGAGAGCTGAGTGTAAAAGAGAGAATCAGAATATAAACACATGCAAATACACACATCATTCTGCCTTTCAAACAGCGTTGTAATTTCAAGTAAGTGAGCGACGTGAAAATGAAGGTCTGTCAATTCCACACCAGTAGATCTTTTTTTAAAGCACTACAATTTCCGCTTTACTTTGAAGCTGGATGTTCAGTCAGTCCGGTGCAACTTGCTAAAGACAGCCAGTACACAGACCATCGTGTTTACGTAAATGCATGCCTCAGGTGCACAAGTAAGAGAAAGTGAGTGGAAATATCGGGACCTTTCTAAACCCAAATCACAGTCTGATCCCCTACATGACTTATTGTCAGCCTTTGCAACACGTCCTCTTCCACAACTCCAAGGCTAAGTGATTTCGACCCAGCTAGTCAGCTATTAAAATTCATGAATTGATTTTTGGAGAACCGCACCCCCTGTCCAAAGCTGACTCTTTGCAGTGAAATACCGGTAGCTATTGTTGAAACCAAATAAAAAAAATAGAAATAATAATTTTAGGCACGTAAATAAACCCGAGTTGGTTTTTCAAAAACGGTAGGCGATCAGATCGGTTGCATAATAGAAATAGGGAAAGCTGTCTGGCAGGCAGCCTTAAGAAGAGAAGAGCTATCTCAATTTCTCTCACTTAATCTTGGCTTCACGTCAGAAGCTGTGCAGCAGTGCAGTAGAATGGGAGCACAGCAAAAGCTTCGCCAGTAAAACGCCTGGTGCTCATTGACTCTCGCTATGTGGCGATACCTCAGCGATTTCTCAAGCTGGATTACCTATTGATTTTCCTCCTTTCTTGCCTCCCAGGTTCACCCGGCTGGACATTGTGTGTGTTTGGATTTCTCAAGGATTCTCCCCCGACTAACATGGATGTCCCACCATTCCTTGCAGTTGAAGGTTGCTCCTTGGCGCAGTGAATGAAGAACATGCAGGGATTGCTAATGGGTTTGGGAAGCGTAGACTCTCTCCTCTCTCTGTGACCATGCCGTGATCGTGTCTGAGGGCCATCAGTTTACGTTTCTCAGCCTTACCCTACCGGGGAGCCTGACGCTTAGAAGGGGGAAGTAAGGCAGCGCGTGTGCATAGAAACACCATGAAGATTATTTTCCCGATTCTAACTAATCCAGTCTTCAGATGCACCATTAGACTCCTTCTTTGCTTACTGTGGATTGGATATTCTCAAGGAACCACACATGTATTAAGATTCGGTAAGATTTCCCGACACTTTTGCATGGTGCTGAATATTGTATTCGTGTGATTGTGTCAGAAGGAGGGTTGCTGGGGAAGAGCTGGGAGCTGCTGCTGCTGCTGCTGCTGGAGTCAGGCGCCGAGTCCTTCTGTATTTTGCATCCGGATGGCTGAAACAGCGTGTTTGTGTGTCGAGGCAGTTTGCTGTATCATGATGAGAAGGAGGAGGAGGGGGATAATAATGGGGACAATGACCGGCAAGCGAGCGTGTTTGGTGAGGGTTCTGCAGAGTGATCAGAGCTTGCGTGGCTCCCTGGTACAGTGCCTGTTTGTTTCCATAGCAGTGGAAAACGCGGCTAAAATAGCTGTTGATTAGTTAAGATCCGACAACTAGTTGTTAAGTTTCACTCGCCTTCTCCCCTTCTATGGCCCTCCGAGGCTGAGTGTCCGAGCGGATCCAACCTTGTCCAAGGGACCTTTAGTTCCGATTTCCTTGAAACGTCTTTAGTGGCACCTTTCCTGGTGCTTGGGCTGTGATGGAACAGATGCTTTGTAAACTGTTAGCTGAATGCAAAGGAGTCAACGCGGAAGAACTCTTGACACACAAAAACGCGCTTCTAAGCGGCGAGCGGGAATGGATCATTATTTTTTCCCCTTGTAAGACAAAAAGAGCCAGGGACAACCACAGGCGGGGCCGTGCACATTTCAAGGGAAAACATATTGGTCGCCCAGCTCAAAGAGCTTCCCTTCCCCCTCCTGTATCTTTTGGAAACTAGCTTTAAAAACTGAGCGTGAAACTTCTGTGAGAAAGCATCCTGGCTAGAGAGTTGCTGAAGACAACTCGTCACGGACCAGACTGTTCCTTGTCACTGGAGCAGACCTGGGTATGAAAAGTTCTTGCAAGTGGGTGAGAGCCACAGTGGTGGGGCTAGGGACAGGGCACAGATCCGCCAGCCGAATAGCTAAAGTGCCCTGGGTTGGGTGTGCAGACAGTGCACACACGGGAAAAGTTGTTCGGCCGAAGAAACGGCCCCCTCTGTGCCAGTCCGCGAGGTGTGTAGGAGTTGCTATTCTTTCCCATGCCTATAGTGCGTTCCCTATTGTAGCATTGTAATGGTACTCGCCACTGAAAGCTCCCTTTTGCCTAGGAAAACGCTGCATGTCTTGCTCTTTCTTTGTTTAAATCACGTTTAGGAGGAGGTGTGTGGTGGTGGGGGGGGGAGGTGATTAAAGTCTCCGGGTTGTTATTGATCTCGGGTGCTGAATTCCTAGTAGCACTTTCTTCTGCTTCCATCTGGTCTAAAGGTGGTGCTTAAGGCACGTTGCTCTTAGCAACCATCTTCAGGAACGCTTGTTCCTTTGGACACGGCTAAACGGGTCCATATATCATTGCGGAGTTTATTTTGCATTGAAGCCGCTCCGTAGGCGTTGCTGCGAGATGAGTGCCAGAGCTGAAGGTAATCTGGCGCGGTCCAGCTGTGCCTGTGCGACAGGTTCCTAGTCGTTGCTGTGCAGGGGGATCTTTCCAGCTCGCTTGGCTTTCAGGGGCAGCTATGGAAACACGCTTTCCCACCCCCACCTCCGGTAGGAGATAAGCTGTCCGCTTTGCTCTTCGCCTCCTCGCTGCAATGCTCACTAGGATGTCACCGATCAAGCCACTATTTGAAGATGAGGAAAACAATAATCTGGAGCTCGCAGCAGAAGGAGGGAGCCTCTCCCCCGAAGGGCTGTCACTCGGCCGTGCAGAATGGATTTTTCTCGCTAACTTCCTTCCCTAAACTCTCTCCTGGACATCCAGTCGGTTTAGGGCTTTCACTCGTGCTTGCCATTCACGGCCATGTGTAGTAGCAAACTAGAAACCCGCTTCATGCTTTTTCCTTGCTTAAAAAAGTACCCCTCCGTCTCCACCTCTGCCCTTGCGGCACCAAAGTTGCTTCTTTTAAGTGGACTCCCAGCAGTAAGGGGGAAGAGGGCTCCCTGTCTTGCCCTCCCGGGCTGTTGCACGTGCCTGCCATTGCTACAGACCTTGGTTTTCACCCTAGTTCAGGAATAGTTCTTTGTGGAAAAGTTCAGCTCCTTTCCAAGAGGATTAGATCGCCTGGGAGAGAAGGGGTGTGGGGAGGAAAGGGATGACAATTCTGAGAAAGGAGATGGCTAAGTTATTTTAAGGGGCAATAGGAGAGCCCATCAGGCTGCCTGCTACTCCGAGCTGTCCCTGCTCCCTTGCGGGAGACAAGGCAGTGTCTGAGGAGATCCCCTTCAGAAGGCAGCCCCCTCTCTTCCTTCTCAGCCGGCAGCGCTATGGCAACAGGGGAGAGCTTGTAGCTGCCAGAGCTCCAGCCCCATCCTCCCCACTGTGCAAATGAACCACATTGGGCTCGCATTGTCCTTCCCACGGCTCCTGTCACTGTTGGGACTAGTCACTAGTCCTGTCAGCCTCCCTCCCTCTGTTTCAAGCTACCTTTTAACAAGGGCACTGGAAAGCCGAACGCCTGTGTGACTTGTCACAGGCCGAGACTTATTTTTTTCTCCCAGCGCCGGGGATCAAAAAGAATAATTAACTCTCTGGCTGCATTACATCAACCTGCCCTCACCTCCCTCGTCCAGCTGCACAGCGCCGTGTCTGCCTGCATTCCTAGCAGCTACTTTGGCCCCCGCCTAGCAAGGCCAGGTGGAAAGGATCGTGTTTTCTGGGAGCCAAAGAGCCAGCCCGGTTCTTCTTATTTCAGAGCAGCTGTCCAGGGATAAGCCCCAGGCTTGCACCTGCGATGTTCAGGATTTGCTGCTGAGAGTGAAGGAAGGCGCAGCGATACTGGAATCGTAGCCCTGCTGCTGGGGCTGGTGAAACCTGGGTCTAGACTTAGAAGAGAGATCGAGGCCAGAATAGCCTTTCTTAATTATCCCCATGGTGTCGAGTCAGAAGCTCATACCTTCTCTTCCTTTGCTACACGCAAGCAGAAATACGAGATCATAGATAGGACCCTTCCGTTGTCATGGTCTGTTAAATTCACAGCAGAAGCCGGGCCTGATCACTTCCAAGCGGGCCAGCCAGCCGAAACACGCGCTGGCGTGTATGTGCAGAGGGTTGCGCTGCTGCTTAAACCCTAAGGTCCCAACCCCCATCCCCAGGGCCCTCGCAAGGAAGTTAAGCACTTGCCCACCTGTGCGTAGCCACATGGCTGGGGTCGGGGCGCGGGGCAGTGCTGCGCCGCAGCCCGCAGGCCTGCAGGACCACGATCAGCGCCAGCTGGTGCTGTCTTCAGCTGGGACGTCCTCATGGTTGGAAGTGAGGAGAGACGGGGAATACATGAGTCCCCCTCCCCCGCTGTTTCCCTGCTCCCGCAGGTCCCCTGGTCAAAGCTTCAGCAGCTGGCGCTCAGCTGCTCAGATAGGGACTAGGAGACCAGGCCGGCAGGCAGCGGCGGTATCCAGCTGTTGCTGCCCGTCACAGCCAGATAGGTTTCATCAGACTTTGTCCGGGTTTACCCGAGCCACGCCAATGTCTCTCTCTGTCCAGGAGGAAGGGACAGAAATGCCAGCCCCTCCACTTCGATACCGACCCTTGCAAGCCTCTTATTTTAGACCAGGGGTGGCCAACCTGCGGGACCGGAGCCACACGCGGCTCTTCAGAAATTAGTATGCATGTCCTTGAATCTTTGCACAAGGACACGGTAGCCACCTTCCAAATGTGGAAGCTGGTCACCATGTCCTTGTGCAAAGATTCAAGCAGACGCATATTCACTTCTGAAGAGCCGCATGTGGCTCTGGAGCCTCAGATTGGCCACTCCAGTTTTAGGCGATTGCCTGTCTGGAGCCGTTTAAAACTCGTTGGATACACTCCCTTCAGGCTCCCTCTGCATACCAGGAAGAAGCTGGGGCCAGATCCTAGTTGCTGGTGCCCTGGCACGGCCTTGATGCCACTGAGACAAATGCTTGGAGCCACATCAGCTGGGTTGGGTTGTCAAGACCAATGTTTGTCAACGTACATTCCCCCCTAACCACTGATTCTCTGCGGGAGCATATTCAAGCTCTGAAGCAGAAATAGTCCCCCGACCTGGTACCGGTGGATTCTCCCTCCTATGCCTGGTGTAACTGCCTCGTCCTCCTTTTTTTTATCATATATAAGCAAACTCAGGGGGAAATGAAACCACAACACTTCATATGCCAAAGGGAGGGCAGTGGGCATAGAAACCTCAGTTCCATGTGGCAGTGGTTATGATCTTTCCTTGTTTAGGTAGTGCTGATGTTTCCACTCTTAGGAGCTGATTCCGAGCACATGGGATGAGCTGGCTGAATGGTACCCTTAAGAGTTTTTCCTCTTCTTAGGGGAACTGAAGAGATATTTCCCTTTTAGATGGGTGAAGAGGAGTGCCCATCTCTGATCCTAAGAACTGGTGTCTTGAGAGCAAGGATTTCAGGTTAAACCTGAGGCAACTTCAGGAAAAATACCGATCGATTCTCATGATCAGCCCCTGCAGGTTTCTGGAAGGAGCTCCGGCTCGTATTGCCCTGCATCAAACTTAGTCAAGTGTTTTCAGGAAGCAGGACCGAACACCTAGTTTTGTCTTGTTTTCTAAGCACCAGGGACACCGGCTACATTGCCTGGCTTTTTTCTAAGGGCCCAGAGAAGCGGGAATTACTGCTCAGCAGGCACTTCTTCAGTGAAGGCTTGGCGTCTAGGCTCCCTCTCAAATATTGCACCAAACTGAGCCAAGCGAGTCCCTATCCACAAAAACTTTCACTACGTGGAGGAATGAGTAAAACAAGTAAATGGCCAGGGCTTGGAATTGGCTTCTCATGCCATTGCCCGTGGGCATCTATCCTAGCAGTGGAAGCCGGAAGATCAGTTTGCCAGAACATTATTAAACAGCAAAGGCATCGAGCAGCCGTGAGAGCTGATGGTTTCATACAGTTTACAGGCTCCTCCAGTTGCATAAGCTTTACCTCTAGGGCAATACAGGAAGGCTTGAGTAGACCCCACCTGCTTCAAACAGCTCGAGTGGGACATCTTTTCCTTTGATCTCTCTTCTTCTTGGGAATGATTCTCCCTTGCTGTTGCAGTCCCCAAGTCTGAAGTCAGACTGCAATGTTGAGGGGAAGGAGCTATGGAGTGCCTAGCTCTCTCCACTGTCTATGCTTGAGGGGGTCTGCTTGGGTGGGAAGGACTGGGCTGTGGTGGGGGCTGGGCAGGGGAGAGGGTATTTGCCTTCATTGCAGGGGTTTGGATTCAGCAACGCTCCAGGTTCAGGAGTGGGGAAGTGCTTTGTTTAGATTCAATGGACCTGGCAAGGAGCCTCCAATGTGTATTAACGTCCCCAGCGCGCTCTCTTCACAATCAGACTTAAAACCAACAGCAATCAAAATCTTTGGAGGAGGGGTAAGGTCAAGAGCCTCGGGAAGGCAGGTAGGAGGTGAGAGCATTGTTATTGACTGGTCCAGATTAAACAGCACAGAGGAAGATTTCAATTTGATAACGTCACAGCCCTTCCTGTTTTTCTTTACTGCTTCTGCTGACAATTTTGTAAGGTAATTAAATTGGCTGATTGAAGTCACAGTGGTCATGGGGCGATAAAGACCATTTGGATTTAATGGAATTTAAAAACAACAGTGCACTGCACACAACTCTTACAGAACAAGAATTTTAATGACTCATTCAGGGTGCTGACTAAATACAACGTCCTGAGCAAGTTTAATTGAAAGGGCAAAGCAGATTAGCTGTATACAGTCTTTATTGCCGGAGATAGGGGAATTAAAATTATCCTGTTAAAAGACTCATTATTACATTATCAAGATTTAATGTAGGTTAAGTAAGTTCCCTTCTATGTAGGGCCTTTGGAATATCCCCGGATCCCTAAACCCCACTGCTTGAAACTAAGGAGAGCTGTGGAAAGGTTTGCACACAACTATCTTATGAATGGAGTGATTAGATGTACAGCTCACTTTTTGGTGACTGTTACTGAGTCTCTGGATGTCATGGAAAGTTCAGGTCATGCTTTCAAAGTAAATGTGGTTGATGAGTGAAATGGGTTCTGGTGCTGGAGATAAGGGACCGGAAAAAAAGAGATTGACTTGCATATTCTAAAAATGAGTTCTCTCACAAAGGAGAACTCCCTCCCCCTCACATACACAATACCAGACAAAGACTTGCAGTTATTGGCAATGACTACAAAGTATTTGTTAGTTTCTTGATGTGTATCTTGTTTGTTTCTTTGGTTTAATCTCCCCCTCCTTAATCTCTTGCACTGAAACTATTATTAGCAGTTCTGTCAATAATGCAGAAGAAAAGCTAGAAAGTCCCTTATTTCCATACTTTCCAATTTGCAAGGCAAATTAATGTTGCCTGAATAAGCTTATTATAGATGTTGTGCTGAAATGTATGTTGGAAGATTAGATTAAACAATATCACAACATAATATTATACAGTCACATTTGAATGGAAACCTTGAGAATCAGAAGCCAGTATAAAAGCAATATGTCTGCAAAATCTTATTTTTTATCTCACTAGTTATTTTGGGGTCCTTTGTACAATAACTGCATATAGTAATGTTAGTATTAATAATAGACTTAGGTTTATGTATTACCTCCAACTTCAAAAGATCTAAGGAATTTTTTGACCATTATTAAATTACAATACACATAGTGATCACTTTGACTTTCACTAGGAAAGCCCAGTGTGGGAAAACCCAGATAATATTTTAATAGACTATAAAAGCACTAAGTAGCAGTGTATAGCTATTGATATGTATAAATACCTCAATGAATTATGTCTATGGGGAGGTTTTATTTAGTCATGAACTGGAGTATACATATTTGGATCTGACCAAAATATCAAGGGTACCTTGGAAAAATTCTGTGAATGTTAAAATTGCCAGGGCTTCACTTTCCCCATGTCATTCAACTAAAACATACTTTAATCAAAATCGGCAAGTGAATTAAGTAATTTTAGGTTAAGGGTTACTTAAGGCTTGCTCTAGAGTATTCTTGAGTATTCCTTCTAGGCCTGCTATTGAAATGGAGTACATCTTAGTACATCTTAGCTCTTCAGTGTAGATGCCTGGGAATGCTTCCTGCTCAATACGTTCCAAATCAACCACATCTACCTGCAAAAGACATTTCTAGATGGCTCCAGATATTTTAATTACAGATATTTCTTTCTAGTCTGGGTGAACACAGATGCATTTTCCATTGCATATGTAAGAGTTATAATTGGATACCTATTACAATCTGGGTGCTAAAACTTTATATAATGATCCTACTAGAGGAATAAAATAGTATTGACTTACATGTCGATAAAATAATCCTAAAGAATTACAAAGCAAAAATGTGGCCGCACTCTTATAGATTGCAAGAAAAAGCTGAAAGGGTGCGTTGGAAAGTGTTCCTCTCTCCTCCCCCACCTTCCCCTCACCCACATGCACAAGGTCTTGGTCTTCCTAACTTTCCTGGAAAACTCCAGGAATGATGGGAAAGCTAGTCAGTATATGACTGGAAAATGTGAAATCAGATTGAGAAAATAAATGAGGTGTCTCACTCCACCCCATGTTGTTTAAAGTTATTTTAAAAATATTTTACACAAATTCCCAGAAAAAAGAGCATTTTAAATAAAAATGATGGACAACCTTGTCCTTGAATTAAAGGTTGATAAAGTTGAAGCTAAAAACTCCAATAGTTCTCTAGCAAAACAAACAGTGAAACAGCCAATGGTAAGAGGGTTTATAAGTGGTAAAAAATGACACCTGGTTGGGTCCTTGTTAAGTTCTTTATACTGACAAAAATTAATATTTATTTACTTTTAATATAAAAATATTCCATGTGTGACATGCAAATTAGAATTAGACTAATTTACTGGATTTGTGATTGCTGGACAAGGGCTGGACTCAATCCTTTATAAATATGTGTTTACCCTCTGAGGGTAGTGGAGTTAAGGGTGCTGAGAAGCAGTTCTGCAAGTGAATTGTCTATACTCATCCAAATGCTTCTACAAATGAGAAAAGGATATGTGGGCAGTAATTTTGCTTTTTTTCAAGGAAATATTTCCAGAAAATATTGTGCTGTTCTTAATATAAAACTATTCTTCTTTAAAACTGTCTTTATCGTAGACTGACTGCTGGTGAATTCAAAATACTGTTATTAAAATGTTCATTCATGTGTGTATATATACTCTAATAGATAATAACCCAAGTAAATTTATTAAGGATATATTTTATAATTGAACTTGCCATCCATTTGGGAATTTCTTTGTGCTGTAGATGAAAATTGATTAATGTCCATATTAGTCAACTTACATGAATGCTTCTTTTTAAAAATAACACCATTATTACATGACTGTAGACCCTATAATAATTAGTACCCACAGAATTTTAACAAAAGTCTGAAGTTGTAAACTCACTTTGGTCAAATTTATTAGGGCTTTCTCTTGCCTAAGTCTATCCCACCTATGCAGTTGGTTCAATAAAAGATATTATCCACAAAAATCCTTGTTTCTGACAGATATCCTGGACCGTCACAGCTACAATGCCACTCCAGCACTACCTTGAAACCCTTCATATTTTTTTCACATGCAATCAGATATTGTTAAAATATTCCTAACTTGTGTCTCAACATTTCAAATTGCACTTACTAGAAATGTATTTTTTTTATGCGGGCTATTTTACTAGATGCTTAGTATTGACATATATTCGAAATTAACTCCTGCATCATCAGACAGTGCCAGGTACCTTCTCTAGATTGTTACAGAAAAATATTCCCCTTAGCTATGTAAGGTAATGTGCTCAGTGCATCTGGGAGTCACTTTAATATATCTTATTTCCCTGTGATAACTCTTGGGCTAACTATCCATCTACGTATCTATGCCCATCTATGCCCATTATTCACAACTGTATTTTAGGGGCAAAGTCAGGGTAACACAATTTGCAATGTAAACTACATGTAAACTTTGATTCATTCAGTAGAGCTGATTTTCTCTGGATTTATGTTAGTGCAAATTAAAACAGATTCAGAACTGTAAATTGTGAGATAGGTTCAAAATGAGTAGAAATTACAAAGCCATGACACTTAAGGGGTGTGAGAAATGAATGTAGTTTACACCACTGATAAAATGGTGGGGAGGTGGCTAATTTAAATGGAATCCGCACTTGCTTACTCCAGGTCTAGACTTGGCCTGAAAATGTTGGAAACAGAGGCCTTGAAGTACAGGGCTAGATCCATTGCTGGTGCAAACTGATATGGTGCCACTGAAGTCAAGGGAGTTGTGCTTGTTTATACCACCTGAGGTTCTGACTCTATCCAGATATGGGGAATCTGCTGTTTCCCTTATATGTAATTCCAAAGGATAATCACACTTCTTTTAAAAAATATACTTTATTTTAATGTTAGTGTTCTTTTTATGTTGTTTTGTCTGGCTTTAACTTACAGTCACTTGTACTGTTAACTAATGCACCATAAACATTACAATGTTATGAAAGGAGACATTTAAGTGTTGGGTAGGAATGTTTTGATTTAACTACTGATTGGATCTATATTATGTTAACTGGAAAGCTTATGGCTGTTGCATAAAAACTATTTGGTGGACAGAAAATGGAGTTAACTGCTTTTACTAACAACAACTCATATGCACCGAAACACTGTCAGTGATATTTAAGATGCACATGGATATTATAGGCATAAAGCATTAACTTTATATATATATATTTAGCA
>NW_005842273.1:1548321-1599137 GCF_000455745.1 Alligator sinensis | reverse complement strand
GAAAGAGTGCGTGTATCATTAGTTTTATGATTTGTATTTCTTAACTGCAGTATGTTACCGTACATATACTTAACTTGCTATTATATATATATATTTTGCTCATCTCAGCAACTGAAAAGCAATCTTATCCTTCACATTGAGTTTCCTGGAAATTCTTAGAACAAGTTTAAGTCTTACATAAACAATTTATTCCTTTTCCTGTGTATTTTAACACTTAACAAGGACTGATATGAGGACATAGCACCTTAGAGAAGCAATTCAAAAAGGATGTGGAGAAGCTTGAGAGAGTCCAGAGAAGAGCCACACGCATGATCAGAGGTCAGGGAAGCAGAACCTACGATGACAGGCTGAGAGCCCTGGGGCTCTTTAGCCTGAAAAAGCGCAGGCTCAGGGGTGATCTGATGGCCACCTACAAGTTTATCAGGGGTGACCACCAGCATCTGGGGGAACGTTTGTTCACCAGAGCGCCCCAAGGGATGACGAGGTCGAATGGTCACAAACTACTTCAAGATCATTTCAGGCTGGACATAAGGAAGAACTTCTTTACTGTCCAAGTCCCCAAGGTCTGGAACAGCCTGCCACCGGAGGTGGTTCAAGCGCCTTCATTGAACACCTTCAAGATGAAACTGGATGCTTATCTTGCTGGGATCCTATGACCCCAGCTGACTTCCTGCCCTTTGGGCGGGGGGCTGGACTCGATGATCTTCCGAGGTCCCTTCCAGCCCTGATGTCTATGAAATATGAAATCTATGAAATCTGAAATGTGTAGCATTAATACTTTTCTGATTTTTATCCTTTCTGCATTGTTCAGAGTTTTCATGACCAATTATGTTTGCAAAGTCCCTTTTATTAGAATATCTGAAGGAACCTTTCTCTTTCTCCATTTCCATCACTTTTTCATGAAGTTAAAAATAAAGTGTTTTTTTAGTAAGTTTTAAAATAAAAAACATAAAACAGAATTCCTTTTAAAACTATATTAATGGAATAACTCCATATATGTCAGTAGAGTTATTGGATTTACATTGGTGTAACTAAGGAAAGAAACTGGCCATTGGGTTCTGTCATTAATATACAACTCTGATAATTTGCAAAAGAAGCCAATGATACTAAAAAAAAAGTGTACATATTTTGCTACCCAGTAATTTTGTCCAGAAAAAATCTGTCCATTTAATTCAGTATTTATGTTGCTATGCAGTATATATTCTTCCTTTGACATTAAAAATATTGTAATGAAATTGTGCATGAACATACAGTTCTTCTCTCACCTTTCTATAATGCTGAAATAACTGCATTCCCAGATTAAAAGAACTGGGACTGGGATATGAGGGGAAGTTACACTGCAGTCCAGACAGCAGTGCAGTGCTGTGCATCCTTCATTGTAGACATAGCCATAGTCTGTAAACACACATTGCATTTGTCTTGGGAGAAAGTCTTTCTTCCAGGATTCTACAGACAGTCACCCCTATTATACCACGTCAAGTGCCTGTGAAGTATGTTTGATTAAATGTACTAACATTTCTTCCAAGACGTCTCTATATGTTTCTGTAAGTAAATTGAAGCTTACTTAATTCCAGGGGCTAGCCAGTCAGGCTCTATCCCAGGCCACATATTGGAAAAGGCACAGCAATGAAGCTACCTGTGTTAAGGGCTGTACAAAACCCAAAACAATCAGAACCACCTCAAATGAGACACCTATTTATAGCCTTTATGTTTCTGTAAACTGAGACACATCACTAGATAGCAACAGTCTTATAAATACATGCCTTTGTGCACACATGGTCGTGCACTAAGAATTCCCTGAATCCAAAGAATTGAAATTCAGGTGAAAAAGAACTCATATTTTCCTGAGCTAGCACTGAGGTAGAAAGTGGAAGAAAATGAATATATGTCACAGGGTAAATTCATGAGTCTCATGGAAAGGCCCATGAGGCCTATTAATCAGAATCACAACAACTGGTATGAGAATGGGATAACGAAAAGTAGCAGAAACTTCTATCACCACATGGTAAGAACTTCATCAATATTTTTACAGTGTGTGGCAATAAACATCTTTAGGACCAGAAAAGATGAAGTGAGTGAAGAGAAAACAATTCAAAATCAAATGGTGTTATAAAGAAAAATTAAGGTTCTACAAGTGAAACCAGCAACATTCAAAGACAATAAGCACATAAAAACTACTCAGAAATATTTAAAGATGGACCTTGCCAAAAACCTACCAGGACTGAAGAAGAGATAGATAATAGACTAAAGCTATCTTGAAAAATAATTAACTCTAATCCTAATGACCATCAGTCTTAAGGAAGGGCTTGGAGGCTGAGATTCATATGCAGTTAAATTCTCTGGTCTTTCAAGTACATGTTGCATACATTGCATAGAGTGAACCTACAGTGGCCTGAGATGGCTGCTGAGTTTCACTCTCTGTATAGGGGGGAATCCCAACTGACATAAAAGCTCCGTTACTTCCTGATGCCACCATCCAGAGCCGATCCAAGCAGGGTGTGGGGTCTGGGGAAAATCAGCTTGTGCGGAGCCCTGCCCCCACCCCCGCCTCCTCCTCGATTCTGTGTGCCCTGGATGTCAAGAAGCCAGTGGGGGGAGAGGGAGGCAGGGTAGTAAGCAGCTGAATGGGAAGCTGATGTTGGCGGTGCAGAATTGCTACAACCACTCCTCCTGGCTCTGCAGGGCTTCCCAAAGCACAGGGCCCAGGGTGGTCACCCCGTTTCACCCCCTCCTAGGGATGGCTCTGCTGCCACCTACTTCAGATGCCTACTCAAGCTTTAATGTAAGGTTCCAGTAGTGATGAGTAGGAACAGAAGAACTGGACATCAGTGGTGGAAACTGAAGCTGCTCTTTGTTGATTTTGCTTGTCCTAAAACTGGGAAGCTGAGATTCAGGAAGCTGACAAGGAAGAAGAACCTTCATTACTCCTTTCTCTGATTCTGTCCATTCTGTCCATAAATCCATAAAGTGTTTACCCATGTGAGTAATTTTTCAGATGTGATTACCCACATGAGTAGCCTCAGAGATACGCTTAACAGATTTAAGGACATTGTGATTATGACTGATCCATATGAGTTCTGTTAACAATATGGAGGCCCTGGCTTTCAAGCAGAAGAAGTGGAAGGAAGTCTCTCCATTATATTATCTGGTTAGCTGATGTATAAAGACAATTTAGCTTTGAAGAAAAATCATTGTGAGGAGCTTATTTTGCCCACTTTGATAAAAGCCAAATTGAACCACCAAAAACAGATAGCACTGAGGTTCATTTGTAGAATCTTAATCTTTCTTGGTGTCATTCTAAAAAAAACCTGAACCTTTTGTGTTAAGCAATTTGTCAGACACATGGAAAGTGCTATTAAGCATCAGTAACTAATTGTTTTGAAATTGGACAAGAAACAGAATCGAGGAGTTTGTAGTTCAAGTACTGTGCTAGTGAAGATGTGGCTTCTGTATTAGGACTGGCTGTGGACATTGCCATATTAGCGTATCAAGCCTGAAGAGCTGTAAGATGTCTCAGCTCAATACCGATAAACTGTTCTAACAGTGATATAGAAGCTGAAAATAACAATGTAGCCCTGTATTATTTATAAAGACTGGCATATACTTTGGAATTAGAAAGTTTCCATCCAACAAACCTTTCAAAAGAAAAATAGTCTCTGATATAAAATGGGCTGGAATTCCAAGAAGAATAAAATAAATATGAATAGACTATCAATGACAAAATTATATTAAAGGGAACTCATGCTTTTTACCCAACACATCTGCTTTCAGGAGTAATATTCTTTGAATATTAGTTGCTTAAGATCTTTGAAAATTAATTTTCATTCATTTTCACTACAGGTAGGAGTATATTAAGTCAGAGAATGGGTCATAATTAGAGAAAGATGACTAAAATTTAGCTAAATTAAAAAACAAGCAAACATGAAGAGGTTTATTTCCCCTGAAATATAATTATACTTAGAAAACTTAGTGATCTGTTCCTTGTTTGTATTGCCAATCATCTTCTCCCTTTGGTAAAAAAAATATAAAAATAACTGTCTCCACCCCAAGTTTTAACTAATTCTTGTTAGCACAGCAGCCAGCACTGCTAGAAATGCTAGAGGGTAATATTTCCAAAAATGTCTAAGGGTGTCTTTACACTTGCTTTGGGAGTGTGGGGGCTGGAGGGCACTTTAATTAGAGCACATGAGCTCTAATTAAAGTACCCTCAGCACCTCATGTATTCAGTGTCCCGCACTTCAAAATGGTGGTAGGGGTGCTTTAACTAAACTCTTTTGACAAGTTTTAGTTAAAGCACCCCTGCTGCCATTTTGAAGTGTGGGGACACTGAATACATGAGATGACAAGACAGCAGGGGTCTGCTAATTAGCGTGGTCCAGCAGACTCGATTAATTGAGTCTGTTCCAATGCACTGTAATTATAGCACTTTGGAGCAGCATTCCCGCATGTCTACAGGCACCCCATGTGACTGAAGGATGCAAGTGCTATTTTCAGAAGAGGCAAACTGCACCAGAGTTTATTATGTCAAAATAATTCCACATGTAGATTCACCCAGTAAATAGTGAATAAGATTCCCTAGAAGCAAAAGCAAATGTTTGATAGAAGCCAGTCAGAGTTTTTCCTGGACAGTCCTACATATAAATGCATTTTAGATATTGGCCGTGTGATGGATGATTCAGTAAATAAGTGCTTTGAAGAGACTGAAACAGATATTTAGTTCTGGAACTGAGACAGGACACCAGGGTCAAACTGCCTAATTTTTAAAAGATCTTCAGTGAGAGCTTCAATAACCAAAATGGTCATGAGATCAAGTTTAAAGCAGACCAGCTCAAAGACAGCAGCCCTAGAAACACACTTCACCCTAAACATATTGCTAAAACATTATGCAAAAGGAAGACTGCTGCCCTTTGCATAAATCTGGAGTTTTCACAGGAGTCCTCCAAAAAAAATAGTCAACAGAGCCTGACCTACATAACCTGAAAAAGTTGTCTGAGATCGAAGTTCAAGATGGTATACTTAATCTAATGAATATGCAAAGATTTGGGTGACTATATTTTTAATATTACATGGCTGTTCCATAATTTGTGAATATTGTCAATTTTTTGCATTAGTTTAATCAAAAAAGACAGCTGTTTAACAGGCTAAGCCATTTGAAAAGGGTTTCCAGCAGCTGGAACTTACACAAATAACAGCACCAATGTTAGCTTATTCATCCTAAAAACTCTTTTCCTTCCGGACACCAATGGCAGCGAATTAGAGATTGGAACAGTACTATTTTAGGAGCACAGGAACTAGAGAGAGTTTTATATTAAAATCAAACTCTCTGTGCTTCTGAGAAACATTATTGTGTCACAAGAAAAGAACTAGTGGCTATTGTTAGATCAATAGATCACTTTCATCATTACCTCTATGGGAGAAAGTTTATTACTCAGAATGATCGTGCAGCTCTACAGTCGCTGTTGAAACCCCAAAGCCCTTAAGGCAATTGGCTCACTGGTTGCACAAAATAAAACAGTGTGATTTCATCATTCAGTAGGAGGAAGGAAGGAATTCATGGGGATGTTGATGCCTTATTAAGAATAGTGTTTAGATATTTACTGTAAAAACTGCAAGAGCAAGGAAGATAGAGTTTTTAACAGTATGCTAAGATCCTTCATATGCCAATTCTGAAAACATTTTCCTTCAGACATAATAAACTAATGGCTACTATCACTTTGTTTGAAGGAAATGATCCAGCTATACAATGACTGATTATAGGCGATTTTCAAGAAGTCTCTCTCAAGAATCCAGTGGCATTGGCTATTGTCAGGCTGAAATCCTCTGAGGACAGTTCTCCTTTGAGCATAGTTGTTTACCTGAGCACCACTGTAAAAGCTTACCAGAATACATTACAGAGCAAATAATGATAAAAAATGTCAGTTTAAGACGCCAGAAGATTTAAGAAAATTCTGTATTAGAATACTAGTCAACAGCCCTTATGAGTCTACAGATGACTCACTTCTCATTTAGGATGCTGCTGAGAGACGGTCCAAGAAACGTGAAAAGTATGTAATAAAAGGGCTAAAGCAGGAAGTTCATGCACCTTCACAACAGTGCATTGTCGGATTACATATGGAATGATTTCTGCATTGATTACAACTGGAAAGATTTCTGCATTGGAACTGGAAGGCACTGCTCTGAATTAATTTACTAAACAGGCTGAGGTTTACCCTAGCATTGGACACAAAGGTAACAAGTTTCATTTTCTAAACTTATTAACCATTCTCTTTGTTGATAAACATACTTTGTGAAGAGATTATCACCACATTTTAACCAATGAATATCTAAAGATGTCCTGTGTAATGATAAAGTTAAAACAATAAGAAATGTATTTAAAAATAAACCTGTGTTCTTTTATCACCTATAAAAAAGCTGTCCATCTTTTGTATGTGAAAGAGAATCAAAAGCAGGGACTGGTAGTGCTTTTTAGGCACACTGGGCACATCTACATGTATACTGGATTGTGCAGTTGTTACTGCCCAGTCATTTAGTACTTGCTTAAGCTTTAGTACTGTGCATTACTGGCATTACTGCACAGTCCTGGTGCCCAATGGGTTTTTTCCCCATGCTACAGCACAGTAGCAACGAGCTTCCTGTTGCTTTTTTCTGTTGCTACTGTGCAATAGCATCAGCTTCATGGTTCATGCCCACCAATATTATGTCACCATAGCAACGAGCTAAAATAATTTTGTAAGTTCTATACGTTTCTTTCTCATATTTAGTATCCTGAAATTTGGATCTGGAAAAATCATTATCTTTGACCTTGATATTCATTATGTCTCTATTCTTCAGAAATGCCCAGCATCTATTCTTAATTTTGCAGGCATAATGGCTTCATCATACTTTCATTTTTGGGATTGGCTCTGTGTAGATATTTTGTAATATCTATCAGTATGAATAAGGTCCTTGTCTGTATTTGGCAATTTTTAATCTATACAACAGTTTTTCAATAAATTCAAAATCTGTTTTTTCTTCTGTATCTGCAAGAAATTCCAGTAAACCATACAATCATTATGCTATTGAATGATATTTAATTCTGCTATAGAAATATAGCTAGCAACCTTAATTTGGGATAAATCTGAGTTTGTGGCGATGATGTTCTCCAACATTTTTTTGCTACATATCTAAGTATCTATGGGCTTGGGCAACCAACCCCTGGAAGTTAATTTAAAGTGCCATAAGTATTACCAAAAAACTCCCAATTGTGAACACTTTTATTACAGAATGACATGCTTTGTTTCATTTTTGCTTAATCTACAATTGAATTGGATTAAAGTAAAATGGAACAAGCTACTCTGGGCATTTTTATATGTGCTCCAGAGTTGTGGGATCAGCCTCCCTGTACATTTACAGGCACCCTCTTACTTGAGAATGAAAGTGTCCATGCAAGGAGCTATTCAGGAATAGTTTCTTCTCATATGGAAAGGGACTTTTTCTCAAATCTGGAATTTTTCTTTCTGCATCATATCTGTAATACACTGGTTTATACACTGTATAAAATTATGGAAGTGAATTTACTGCATTTACAATTCTGTTTCATTTTAACAGCAGACATTTGTTTCAGAAATAGACATATTACATTTGTGCTTTATTCTCTTTACCTTATTAGTGAATTATATTTGGTTTACTTTGTAATAATGAGGAGCTTTGTTTAAATATTCTATTCTTCACACAGAATGAAAAATTTAAATGGCGCTTTGCCATTTCAGATGGCAGGTGAAACCTTCTGTATTTTGACTTGAAAGATTTCTTTTTCTTTGAACATCATGACAAAATTAAAATGTTTCCCATGAATCAGAGAAGTAGATGCAGCATGAGCATTTTCTGCAGTAAGATCTTGATTCAGCAAAATAATTAAACATTTGAGTACCTGAATGTTCATTCATTACTGAATTTCATTAGAAATACTCACATACTTGAAGCTGTATGTAAGTAACTTCCTAAATTGGGGCTCAGCACCCTGTGGATAAAAGCTTTGGGGCCTAAATTAATAAAGTAATTATTTCCATTTTAGATAAATGGTATTATTCTGTCTGCTTGTCTTCCTGCTTGTCTGCCTGGTTTAGTAAAGCTAAATGTGATATGTTACTTTCTGGTTTTTGCAGTTAGATTTGCCTGCAGGAAGATGAGAGTACAGAAATAGGACTTGTTTCTGAGTTCTGTCAAGGCTTGTCTATATCCAAGCAGTCATGAGTCCCAGGGAAGATAGGGATGAGCACAACTTTCCTATGATTTTCTCACCTCACGTGTGATCCAAGCCTGAAAATACTTTGGTGAGGCTGCTCTGGACTCATACCTATGTGTTCATTCTCAAGTCCTGGCTTGGTTGAGAATAAGTGCTGGGAACAGGACCAGAGTGGTGTCACTGGTCAAAAACTGGGTCTAGAATGTGTTCTCAAGTGTGGGTGGATATGGCATGGATGGGGAATATTTGGGCCCCAACATAGCTGAGATCACTTCTGCCATGATGTAGACAAGCTCTCAATAGCTTTACAAGAATGTTACTCCATTATTTTAAAGGGAGCTACTCCTGATTTTTATTGACTTCAGTTTGGGATCAAAATTACTCTGATTTTGACTGAGTGCTAGCACTGGGTATGTTTCCAAGGCAAAATACAGGGCTGTGTAAAGGTAACCAAGCTAGTTGTGAACAAGCTTTTAATTAGCTTCTTGTGCCTAAGGTTGCTTTTCTAGAGTTTAGATATCTCTGCATGAAACTGCTTTCTACTGTGTAGATGTGTAGTTTGTTTCCAGGGATGAACTGGTTCCAGGGTGAATGCTCAAAGCAGTCTGTTTCCCATTTACTGTTATTAGGAGCAGTGAATACCTCCTCAGTATCTGCAGCTGCATTCCAGCAGGTACACTGTGGGGAGGGTTATAGCAAAAGCAATATCTCCTACCAAGATGGCCACAAACTTCTGTGACCATGTAGAACAGATTGGCTAAATGTTCTCCTGGTTATGTGAGCATTACATCTGTATTTGGTTTCCCTGCTGCATGGGGCTGTTGATGCTACAGACAGTCACAATTTAGGTTTGCTGGAATTCTAGAGTAGCCTTAAAGAGTAAAATACAGGAGTTACTGGTAAAATGAATCCATTTCTGTCTAAAACATATACACTTCATGTTATCAATATGAGGAAAATATACAAGCACTAAACTCGACTGTTTACCTCACTGATCTTAGTTTTCATTTCTTCAAATTCAATAAGTTGAAACCTTTGAATGACAGCAAACCAGGCTTCTATCCATTCTGTTGGTTCTGAGTGCAGTTGGAATTACCTTAAAGGCAGGAAGTCTTTTCTCATTTTTTTTGTTAACTGAGTATAGACCTGTAGACACAGGGTGTGAACATGTGTTTGCCACACAATCTAGGTGTGTCTAGACCTAGACTTTGAGCTGCCTAGATCTAGACTGAAAGTCATGCATGCAGCTGTTTGTTGCTCCTAGGAGCCATGTAAGGGGCTGGATATAAATAACTTGGGATGGGAGAGGGGTGGATGGGATCAAAGTGGGCTGGCACATCCATGGGGAGGGGAATTAGTGGGATTGGTGTGGGGGGAGGCTGGCAGGTTTGTGGGGGTGGTTGGTGGGTTCATAGCGGGGAAGTTGCCTGGTTGGGGGCCTGGGGAGGGTAAAAATAGTTCAGCCCAAGTCACAGAGAAATAATAAGACTACTCTGAGTGTGTACAGGTATTTATGAGATCAGGTTTACCCTTTCCTAGATCAAGTTAGCACTTTCTCAGTCTAAGTTAATGCACCTTCTGAGGTGAACTAACTTAGATCGGGCACCCCAAGTTTTGGCTGAATTAAAACCTCCTGAATGCCTGCATGATTGGGCATATAGATTCAAATAACCCTGGTTAGGTCAATTGAAATATAACACATGTGCCTATCCAGAAAGTCAGAATAAGAGTAAACATTTCTGAGAATCAATGCCAGGAGAATTTGGACTTCATTATACAACATCTATAACTTTTTAATAACATACTGATATGCTTAAGGATTAATTATTCACCTCATATTATTATGGGTCAGGAAAAGGAATGAGGTGAAATATGGTTTTTTAACTGGATCATTTGAAATCCCTTGTAATATTTATTTTTGTGATTGTTTTGGCTCTTAAAATATTTATTTGTTCTTAATATTTTAGGGTATTTAACAAAAAGTGATTTGTAAACAGAAGTAAGCAATCAGCCCATATTCTATACTGTATATAATTTTTTAACAAATAGTCAAGGTTGTGTAGATATACCCAGATAATTACATTAGCACATTCATTTTAGATAACTGATTAAAAAAAATAAAGTGCAAAATTTTGTCACTGAAATGCTTGCTTGTGTGTTGGCTGTACTATGTGTGTACTGGTATGGGAAGACACATTAGCTAAAATATTCAAGAACAGAAATCGACAAATTCAGACATATACATTTGCATACAATTCTTGGATTGCTACATCGTCTTACCATAGGGATTTATTTGGCCCAACAGACATAAATAGTCTCCCTGAGGAAGTTGCAACTATTCTCCAGTCATACAACTACTCTGCTGTCACAGAACTTTTTCCTAAATATTTGTTCATAAATTAGACCTTCCTCATTAACTTTCAGAGTCATATAATCATGTGGACTAAATTAAAATGTATATCTCCACTAAGGGCAAGACTTAAATCTAGTTCAACAGAAGGAAGGATAATGTTAAGGGTATCAGAAGAATTTCACAGGATTTTGGCAGATGTTTTAGTGCCTTGGTAAATTAGGGACTTTTAAACTAATTTTCAATGATGCCAAGACCCTGCACCTCTCTAGGAGTCAATGTGAGTGTGGATTACAGTACAGTGGCCCTTATACAGATTTTTGTTTCACAGAGGATTATAATCCTAAAAACCATAGGTTTGAAATTATTTTCATACAGCATAATTCAAATTATCATTTTCTTTAATCATTATAACTAATCAATTCTCCACTTCTCTAGCCCTACTGTTGGCTAGTATTTTCACCATGAATTAGCTTTGGCATTGGAACCTCTTTTACTGGCTGCCTAGATTATGAATTTTACATTTGTTCTCTATTATTCTCAAGCTGTAGCAACAGCACTTTGGACCAATAACTCTGAACCTTTTCTTTTTCTGACACTCTCTCTAGGATTATTTCTGCCTAAGGGGATACTATTTGGATCCTTTCAAATAGTGGCTCACACAGTCTCAGAAATTGATAGTAAAGTGTGGCCACCCCACACTATTATATGTCAGTGCAAGGAGCTGCTCAAGCCAGTACTGTTCACACTACCTCCTGAATGGTAGCTAATTGATTAACTGAGATATTTAACTTGCTCTGTGCTGTACTGAAGTGACTATTATTTCCTGTTCGGGTGATAGCTCAGGTACAGCAGTATGGTGTTTCGGCTTTGTGCTTTGGGAAGGTTGAGGGATGTCAGACAACTCTTTCCAGCTTTCCATCCCCCTTTATTTGCACTTACAGTCCACGTGTGGGCTTCCATGGGTCATGCTACTGCTATAAGACAAATGTTTGTTGGCTTATTCCTACAAGAATATCCTGCACCATGTCTAGACATAAATCTTCCTTAAGAAGATATTATTTCACATCATCAAATGGATAGAAAGGTCATGACTGTGCTATTGAAGGGCTATGCTAATGATTGCTCCAGTGAAGCATAACATGTCTGCTCCATGCATGCTACACCAAGATGCAAAGTAGCTGGTATAATGTGGTGCTAACCATGCAGTAATAGGCACACTAACTCAGAGAGATTTTTAGTTCATGACCACTAAGGTTAGTTAGCTTACACCCTTTTCAGGGTATAGTACATGCAGAGCAGCATGCCTATGACAATGCAGTGCTCTTGACTCAAAGCATTTATGCCATGATGGAAGCAGATAGTGTTATTTCTATGATACTTCTTAGCCACACAGCCCAAGTATAGATTCCCAGCACCACAGCACTATGCTAAACCATTGGGATTATTCCTTAATGTAAACCCAACTATGACGGAGGCAGACAAGGTTATCTGGGTAAATCCAATATCTTGTATTAGACCAACTCAAATAGTTAGAAAAGTTCTTAGCAAACTTTTGGGTACAAACACCCTTCATCAGGCTGAGGAAATGTCTGCAGATGATCTGTGGTCTTCCTGAATATAAACTATTTTTTAAAGATTTATATCTTCTTGCTCAAATCTAACTGTAGTTAACTGGTGGTGCAGATATTTATATGACTCTTGTCTCTATGATACCCAGGAACTGAAAGACTGTAATATATAACTAACATCTGTAAAAAAAGTTAATAAGGATTCAAACATGAGTAGCAAAGTTAATAAAGATTCAGTGCAGTGTTACATAATTTTTGTCTTATGTTTGAATTAGATACTCATGGATTAACTGTATTATCCTATTTTCAGAAAGTGAAAATAGTTTCCAATTTTCTTTACAAGTCTGAAACAATGTATTCTGCCAGTAAAATGGATTAGAGTAATCTCCATGTTACCAAAATGATAACCCGTGGATGTTATTTCCCAACAAAATGGATCTGTATTTCTAAAGTAAATGCTGTTTTAAACCGTATATATCAAATCAAAGCATATGGATGTAGAAACAAAACATATGGGTCTCCATGTGTTAAAATGCTATTCAGAATGAAAAATATATAAGTGATAGGAAATATAACGTGCTTTGCTGGTACAATTAAACCAATTTGGAATGTCGCTTGCAAATCAAGGAATGTGATTCTTCCACTCTGAGGTCTTACCTGGATTAATGTGTGTAGTTTTGGGCTCCACAGTTCAAGAAGCATGTGGATAGCTTGGGAAGAGGCCAGCGCAGAGCAACAAACATGATTAGCAGCCTGGGAGGCAATATTTTGAGGAAAGGTTGAAAGGACTCTGCTATTTAGTCTGGAGAAGAGAAGATGGGGGTGAAGGGGTGGGGAGTGTTATTTGATAATAGTCTTCAAATATTTGAAGGGTGATTCTAAAAATAATGGAGATGGGTTTTTCTTTGTGGTTGTAGGGGAAAGGAGTAGGAGCAAAGGCCTCAAGCTTCGGCAGGGGAAATTTAGGCTGGAGACTAGGAGGAACTTTCTGACTATGAGGGTGATCAAACACTAGAACAGAGTACCTAGAAAACTTGTGAAATCTCCATCTTTGGAAGTTTTTAGGAGTAGGTTAGGCAGACATTTGGTTGGCATTGTTTAGAAGGCAAAGTAAATATCTACCTTTATAGACTAATTAAATAATAATATAGAGTACAAGCTGTCATGAAGACAGAGTGTAAGAGGGAAAGAGAAATTAAAATACAAAAGGCAAGGGAGCGGGGAGAGAGAGATGGCTGGTAGTGGCATGCAGTGCTAGGAGAGAAAAGCAAAGAAGCAGCAAAACCACAAGAACAAAGGGTGTCACAGTGGTTTAGTCAGGGATGCTCCTGCCTTGAGCAGGGGGCTGGTCTAGATGACTTTGTGAGGACCCTTCCAGATCTACTTGGCTATGTTCCTATTGACTTTCAGCTGGCAATGGGAACATAATAATGCTACTTCAGAATAAAGGTTACTTTCAAAATATCAGATCAATGGATGTTGTGAAGTTACTGGCAAACCACTCAACAGTACTTTTATTATTAACAACACCAGTGGACACATGGAGAGTGTAACATAAGAGGAACTTGTTTTCTTTTCAACTCCTAAATTGAGTGAATTCTAGGCATTAGAATCTGAAATACCTTCAAGCAGTAACTAAATAATGCAAGCAGTTTGTTTTCATTGCAAACTGTGTTAGTATTCTGTAACTATATTTGGCTGTTTTACTGCTATCTCAATCTTGGAACACCTAAGTGCCAACATCTCAATGTACACATACAGCAGCCTGCATCATTGATTTAACAATGAATTGAATTAACCTCTTTGCATGAGGGAAACCTGGAAAGAAATAATTTGACAGCATAGGTATTTTCACCAAATGTATTATGGACAGAAAATGTGTAATTTTTTCAGGGTAGTCTTTTTCTTAGAGAGACAGTGCATTTTTCAATTACAGATTACCTCTTAAAACAAGAAAGTAAAGACTTATAGCTGAAAATTTACTTGGTTTTTTTTTTCCTTTCTGTTATGGTTACCCTATAGTGATGATAATTAGTATGTAATCACAACCTGTTACTACGATCAACTAATGAATTATAACTCATAGATTTCTGTATTTCCCCTTCTTTGTTTTTATTTCCTCCATTAATTTTTTCTTCATTAATACCCCAGACTTATCTGTCTTTTGCAATTTCAAGCTGGAGAAAACAAATTAAGAAAAAAAATCAGTTAATTGACTTTATTTGCCTTAATGCTGCCAGTCCATATTATCCGCTTTCTTAAATTGAGTTTGGGATTGCCAGCTTTAAGGGTATTACACTGCATTTTGGGTTGCTGCCAGCATATCCTGAGCAAATATATTTAAATCAAAGCTAAGCTGCTTAAAATATTCATGTTATGCTCTTAGTATGGTTTAGAGAAATGTGAAACCATTTAAGACTTGCAAACCTGTTATATGGCCAGAAAATATATTTGAACTGTCAGGCATATAGTCTAAATTGATAGTCACTGTTAACTTTGTCTAATAGGAAATGGTTTCATTGTCTTATTAGCAATGATACAGATAAAATGACCAATTCATTTGAAATTTTCTATTCTTTGGTATATCATATGTATTAGTGCAGTTGAACATTTTGATAAAAATATTTCAGGGAAAAGGTATATTTCTATATTTTGATTAGACAGAATCATACATATAGGGGATATGCTTGGCTCTAGATTTTGAACACATAAATGCATGTTTTATATGTATGTATAAGGCTTTAAAATTCAGATTCAACAATGTGTTGATTGAAAAATCAATTTCTTTTTTTAAAAATAAAAAAAAAATCTTAAGTATTCATGATTAAATATTAAGGGTATTTTGAGGGGAACATTTTTCTTTCCTGCAACATAAGAAAAATCAGGCATTTAAACATTCTTTATGAAGAAATCTCCAAGCATGTACTTTAAACAAAGTACAGATTCAGCTTTCTGTGTTATTTGCTAACAAGAAAAGGATACATATATTTATCGGCACATGATGAAATGGCACATGATAGACTTTGAGAAAACTGATTTTACTCCAACCCCTCTCTTACAGTGGGATGGGTAACAGCTACATTCAAAGTCTATTGGACTTGGAAGAGGATTACAGGACACATAACTGAAAACTCAGATTTTCTGAGTCCTTCAGTAGAAAATCCTACTGAAGTCAGTGGGCATTCACCTTGATCAGGACTGGTAAAAAAATTAAGTGTCCGGATTTGGCAAAAAGCAAATATTCGCATGGAAGAAAATGTTTTATTTAACCTTTTTTTTGGCATCAGTTCATGTAACAATGCAAAGTAGCAACCTTTTACAAACTGTTAATTAAGCTACACAGAAGAACAGAAGGCTTCTAGCCTAGAAACCAAGTTGATGTGGCCACTTCTCCTTCAAAAGAAGATAAAAAATATGAAGATTTTTAAAAAAGGAAGAAGTGTGTTCTAGGGTACATCTTCCCCATGCTACCCAGGTCTATAGCTGGGACTGATTGCATTTTCAGCAACAACCTTGGAAGAATGCTTGTGTACTTGGAAATGGGAGGTGGGGAAAGTTAAAAAAAAAATCCTATGAGAAAAATGAGGTAGGAAACAGACCAGAGAAGTGACAAGGAAGAAATGGTCCCAGCTGCTTTATGTCAGATTCCTTGGCTGGATCCCAGAGGAGTCAGTAAATTTCCCCGCCAGTCCCAGCAGGTGGTTTAATAAAGTCCCCAAAAGTTTGAATTCAATGAGTTTGAGAACATTCGACCCTGGATAAGGAATAGGCCTCTTGCCTCATCATACTCATTGCTACAGGGAGAGGGTAGACTGGCCTGGCTGGATCTATAACCAAACCGTCAGATGAGGATTGGTGCCTGGTTAGATAAAGGGAAAGTGAATCAAGCTCATTGACATTGTCCTCAACTGTGAGACTGTTTGTGGATGAAAGTTGGACTTTGACCAGGTATGACTTCATTAAGCATTTGTGCTCCTCTGTTTTATTGAAATCCAATCGTGTTAAGTAAAGATCTACTCTATTTTGGAAGTAATTCTGGGCCTCAAACCAAAGTCAAATTTTAGTTAAAGCCAGTCTCCATAATGGGGCAAATTGTAACTCATATACTAATCATCTGTGTAATTTCAGATGGGATTAAAATATGGGTGCATATTTTGTGGCTGGAACCTGTCTATTTTAAAACTGAAACTCTCGTGTTGAAAGATTTTTCTTACAGGCTCTAAAAGCAACAGTCTGAGCTGGGATAGCATTCAGTATGGGCAAGGAGTTAATTAGGAACCCTGTAGTGTCTGAGTATTGGATAATATATATTGTAGTGTCACAGCTGTCATGTCAGAACTAATTATAGGCCAGATTCTCTTGACAGTTACATGTGTGTATTACTATAGTACTCAACTCCTGTTATTCTGGATTTACGCTGGTGTATAAAAAATCAACAACATAATCTATCCCTTAAAATGTTTTTTTTTGTTGTTTACTTGGGATGCTTAATAGCCTTTCATTTTATATTTTGTATTTTGAAGTTCTGTGGGTTTTATACTTAGACATCTATTTATCTATAGATGGACTCATGAGCATGTGTACAGACAATTGTAAGCCTGATCTAAGCACAGTGCAATTGTAAGCACTGAAGTCAATTGAACAACTTGCATTGCTCTTAATGGATTTAGATCATGCCCTATAACAAATAGAATGGGCAAGTTTTGTACTCGACTTAAATAAATGTATCCAGAGGGATTCAAAATTGAGTGCGAAGAATGGATATGAATAAACTAGAGCATAGTTTATGGCATAGCAAATCTACAGCATAATAAAAGCTACACATATATACTTTTAAGAAGCCACAATCATCTCGTTTCATAAAATAAACAGACTTTTATTTTCTGAAATCAAAAATAGCAAAAATCATGAATACAGCAAAGTAGCTATTAATGAAGATAAAGAGTTATCTGAAGAGATTATTATTAAAAGCGTGTGCATTTGCTTGCAGTTTCCTAACCTATGACATGAATTGCTTGAACTCACTACATCAATCATAAAATATCTTTACAAAAAAATCAATTTCTGATGGCTATTAAATATCATTTCACTGCTGATAGTGTACAAGAAGCACTTGAATGATATTTGGAACAGTAAAAATAATGTACAAACTTCAGTATATTCAGCATTTATAACTAGATAACAATGGTTTTATTTTAAAAGAGGCTCTGTCTTCTGAGGTCAATAAACCAAATTCTGCCCTTATTTATACTAATGGACAATTGTCTTCAATGACATTGTTCGGCTGAGTGTAAAAGAAAAAATCAGCCTAATGAATTTTAGATGAAACTTGTAGGTCAGATATTGAATTTTAATATATAAAAGCCTGGGAACACAAATGTGTGTCATTCTGAATCAGTATTCCCAACATTACTAGTACATTGGTAAGAAAAGGGTAAAGTACTTAACATAATTATTGAACATCCTCTAGGAAAACAAGCATGAAAATAGCTGGGTAATAGTAAACCCTTTGAAAGTGATTATATGGTGAAACTAGGTAGAATCAAGCAATCTGAGAATGGTAGCCTCTGGATGTATTTTCCCTCCCAGATATTTAAAATACAGATAGCTAATTTGCATGTGCATATATACCTCTGCAACTCAGGCTCTCTTGTCTGAATCAGACCTTTTTGTAGCAATACAAAATGCTACTGTAACTCTCATTTTCCTAGACTGTCACTTTGATTGCCTCACCCCTCCCTTTGCCTCCTCCTACTAGCTCCTCCTTCATTATATCAAACATGTTGGTACTTTGAAGATGCTTTGCAGCCTCTTCCCTGTTCTGTCAGCACTCACTGAATTCTCCATTTTTGCCTCTAATTTTAGCCAGTGGTGCCAGCCTCCATCACTTGCTTGTTAAACCTTTAGACAAGCTCTTTCAGGCTTTATTCAACTAGGGAAGAGCTCCCCAAAAGCCACCTCATTATTGTCCTTCAAACCCATCTTTAATTCTATCCTTTTACAGCATTTCTAATAAAACTTGGAGATGATCAGTGTGTCTAAGTGCTGAGATCACTGCCTATTAGCTGACTGACATTGCCTTCTGTTACTTCTTGTCTGTCTATATTCATCTGTTGTCCCTTGTCTTTAAATTGTCCCTTATACTTAAATTGTACATTTTCTTGGGCAGGAACCATCTTTTTGTTTTGTGTGCAGTGTCTAGTGCAATGGGATCCTGTCCCAAGACTGTGGCCCTTACATGCTACAATACTACTACTAACCTTCCTACATAAGGCATATAGGTTTTAGTAAGAATTTAAAATGCTATGTTTTGGGTGTGTCTACATATTCATTAATGCACAGTGGTTACTGAGCATTTAATTAAATACTAAATAAATACGTCGTAACTGTGCATGAGCCTAATAATACTGCGCAGTAAAGTATTAAAAAGTCCACATATTTTCAACAGTGAAGCTTTTTAGGAACCTAAAGATCTGTTTCTGTACACACCCAGACTTTCTCCTTTACACTATCTCCTTTTCAATTAGGATTTATAATTTATGAGTCAGATCTTGGGCTTAGGGCATTTTAACCCAGGTCTCTTATTCGCAGGGTGAGTACTCTTGTGACTATTATTTACAATATGGGTATGCCAGAGTCCTGTGCAAACCTTCAAATGTAATTATGCATCTAATTTTTATCTCAACTGCCACACCTGCATTCAGAAGAGTTACAGTTATATCTTGACTATGCAACCATAGGTGGATCCTGGATTTTGAAAGGCAGGTGGAGGGGTACATCATTACATATAACATGACGCATTTTTCTCTAGTTAAACAGAAACTAGCTTTACTAATATAGTGCCAGCCCCCTAGCATATTATTCAGTTTAAGATCAGAGGAAAATCAAATATAACAATCTGAATGTGCAATAATTTCCTAGATTATATATAAAATTAAAAAAACCTGCAACAAACTAGGCAAAAACTAGTCAAAATAGTCAAACGATTAATAGATTTATAGATGTTTGGGTCAGAAGGGACCTCAGTAGATCATCAAATCCAACCCACTGCCCTGGGCAGGAATGAGTGCTGGGGTTAGATGACCCCAGCCAAGTGCATGATATTGCATCATTAGTCCTATAGTCATTGTAGTTAAATGTATGTCTTTTATTTAGAATCACAAAATTAAATATAGACTTATTGAATGTCTTTATAGTGGCTGCAATACTTCTCTGTTAATTAATTCTATTTCTGAGTTGTTATTACTGCACCTGAGATAAAGTTTTTAGCTAGAGATAAAACCAGTCTCCTGTCCTGTGAAATATGAGAGAATCATTAGTAGGAATAGCTAACTGATAGCAAAACTGCAGAAAAAAAAGATAGTTTGAGTAGTAGAACATCAAGACCATTAAGAAAGATAGAGGGTTGATAATACCTCCGCTGTGAAAAGAAGTGAGCAGGAATCAGAGAGATGATAATGAGCCATAAAGTCATTTGGCTGCCTGAATAGAAATGCTGTTGCCTCTCCCAGCCAGTTAGTTTAGAAGTTGGTCGGAAAAGATATCAAAGCGGGGTGTAACTGCATAATTCCACCAGCCAGGAGTGCAACTAGGGGACATACATAGTTTATCACAGAAAACATAAGCAGCGCTACATGAATGATGCCATTTTGTGTGTAACTGTTCATTTGTTCCTCATTTCCATATTTAATCCCCACTGATGCTGAAATTGAGTGTATAGTTGCTGTCACATGTTTGTATACACCATTGGGTTGTTTATATTCTGATGATCAAGCCCTTAAACACCGAGTCTGAGCTGCCAGTTAAACATTGTGATTCTTCCCGAAACGCATGTAAACTCACATGAGTTTTAGAAACCTGCTGAGCCAACTGGCAGGATTCCCTATACCAAGTCTCAGAACCAACTTGTCTCAGAACCAACAGTAAATTACACCACCTGAGAGCCTTAGCTGCATCTATTGCTATTTAAAAGCAAACCCTCTCCTTTTAAAGACAATGGTACCTCTAGGCCCATGCTCTGCTTATTTATGAATAGCTGCAGTAACTTTCTAGCCTCCTAAAAACTGCATTTTCTATTACCTTATGTGAGAAAAATACTTTATAAGAATATATCTTGTAACTGTAGTTTCCTTGACTGAGAGGGAAATGAAAGTGAGGGACGGGTTCTGTTACAGTTAACAATTTATTCAGTTAGTAACTCTGGTGCTTCAATATGGAGCATTTCAATGCCCAGTTTAGCCCTAAAAAAAGAATCTGTAACCAGTCAGGCACTGAAACTATAACACATGGGAAGTTAAATACCTCAGCATAAGCATGCTGATCAAGGAGATGCCTAACGTGAGAATGATGAATAGGAAGGTAGTCCATACAGATTGCTGAGGACAGAGGTCTTCTTGCTCAGACAGAGGAGATAGACATTCAGTTCCATCCCACACCTTGTGTGAGTGCTGCTGTCACTGAACTATTGGAGAACAAGGTGTGGGATATTATTAGCTCTTCCTCTGGCTGTTGCTATTGCTGTATTTTATGTAGCTCACAATTGAGAAGGCATGCTCTGAGAATCCCTACAGGATCAAGTTCCTCAGGCAAAACTGGCAAGAAATTCTCAGTTTGTGAATGCTGATGGAGTTCATGCTGGAGCTAGGTACTGAGGTTGACTGCTTAGCACTGTCACCCCTGAGGCACATCTGTGCATGAGCAAAAGTAGACCATTAGGCTCCTGGATAACTTTTTAATATCAAAAGTACCATTTGGTACCTCTTGGCAGCGCAGCTGGGTTTTGATATATAGGCACCTAAATTCTTCCTGATTTGAATTGCAACTTTAGAAATTATAGGTATTTGTTAGCAGAAGGGATGAAACTGAGAGTATTATTATTTTTTAAGCTGAAAGAAAAGCAAAGAGTTATACTAAAAGTGAATGTGTGGCAGTCATAAGCATATTCTTCTTTAGTGTATAGTTTCTTTTTTGGCAACTTCTTCAAGCTACTTTATGAAATTTAACATGCAAATTGAAGGCTTTGGAACATTTCCAAGATGTTTAGTGTTTAAAAATGGATTGCAATACACTTCATAATTTTCCAAGGAACACTTCTGCTGGCTTGCTGCTAAAAACCCACAATTTAAAACTGGCACTCCTAGGAAATGAAACATTACATTTTCTTTATACATTTATGTGTCTTGACCTCTTCTCTTGCGTTTCGTTCAGCTTGTTTCTGAGTCTGATTGCCAATTCCAGGTTCTGTTCTTGCTGTGTCACTCATCAGTGGCTAAGCCCCTCTAAGACCTTAAGTGTTACACTTACGGTGTTCCTATAAGAAATGACAGAATACTGCAAAAGCTTATGACTTGTGCTTTTTAAAAAAAATATTTTCACATGTCAAACTGCACATACTTTAGAAACTCCTAATGGGGTAGATGTGTATACGATAATTTTGTTGTCATCCTGTCTTTTTTTAAAGAATGGTGGCTGCAGCTACAACCACCTTTTCCCTCCACTGTTCCAACTAATTTTCAAGGAAAAAGTTAAAAGTTAGAAACTTTGATACAGCTTTGAAACTGATAAAATCTATGATAAATTCTAGATTTTAAACTATTATTAAAAACTAAAGATAAAATTATCATTTCTCTTATTATTAAGCATGAGAATTTTGATCAAACGCTCAAAGATAAAATTATATTATACAGATCAAATTACAAAGATAAATATCTTAGGGTATAGGTGAGCAAGTTGAATTCTTCCTGCTACTATAAATCAGGAGCATGGGAGAGGTACTTCATCTTAGATGAGAGTAGCAATTTTGCAATCATTCATCTACCCTGGATTTTACCACAGAGAAGTCTACATGAATTCTGGGCATGACAGTTATTCCATGTAAGAACTGTCATGCAGTTGGTCTGACTGATTGCCCAATAGAGATGGATGGAAAAACTTTTCATTATATTTTTTCCTGTTGTAAAACACTGTATAGTAAACACTGAACTATTTTGTAGAATCATATTGGTACTAGAGGGTGACACTTAACCCCTCCAAAATATTCTGACGCTTGCTTGTGATATGAATATTAGGCACAGCAGTAACCTGAATCTAGGTGTTGTTCTCTTATTTTAATTTTTAATTTTTTGTTGTTCCCTGAACTTGGAGCTACTTACCCACACAGACATGCCTTTTAAGTAACACCATTAAAATTGCATGACACCAAATCAATAGAAGTCCAAAAACCAAACCATGAAGCAACACCTATGTAGAAATTTTATATAAAATTATGAAAGTGAGTAGGTTAACTTATAGTAGGATTAAAAAAGACTGCCACATAACTAAAAATTGACATTAAAATTATCATCAACATTAAAATTTATATTAAAAGTTTTCCTACAAGGGAATTATCATGGATCATTAGATTGAATGCTCAGACAGAATCCATTAATTTACGTATTGTATTTTTAATGCTGAAGGCCACTTTGGCAAAGCTTGTAATTTATTTTAAGTGGCCACATCTATGCAAGTGGCTGACGGTGTAGTAGTTACCGTGGAGTCATTTAGTACTTGCTTAACCAAGTACTAAATGACTGCACAATAACCAGCATTATTGCACAGTTCTTTTGCCACACGATTATTTTTAGCTGCTACTGCACAGTAGCAACATGCTACTGTGTAGTAGCTTGTTACTACTATACAGTAGCGTCACTGTCATGGTTCATGCCCAGTGATGGTATGTCACTGTAGCAATGAGCTGCAGATCAGTAGCTTGTTGCTACTGTTCTGTAGCATCTTGTGTAGATGCTCCCAGTATGTATTAAAACAGGGCTATCAAACATATGGACCATCGACTGGGTCTGGCCCATGGAACTAGGTGATTTAGCCTGTGGGTCTCGGACCAACCCCACCTGCCATGCAGTTAGTCTGGTACTTGGGATGGACCTGGTGCTGTGGGCACTGTTTAAAGCATGGGGGACTGGAACAGGGCATGTGCTGCATGCAGTGCCCTGCTGGACTGACCCTGTGCACTGGCTCCAGCATACACATATGGCCTGGGATCCAATCTAGACTCGCCCCAAAGCCAACATGCAGGTCTGGTCTGGCAGGGCACTGCATACAACACATGCCCTGGGATGGTCCCCTGAGTCATGAGCACTGTTCATGGTGTCATCCAGACAGTGTGCCACCTGCAGGGTCTAAACTAATGTTAATAAATTATTGACCTTGAATTTAGGGATAAATTGATTGAAGTCAATAGAGTTATATCAGTATGAGAGAGAAATGGGGCCAAATGAGTTTTTTTCCTCAAAACATAGAATTATACAAAGTTAGGGTTGGAAAGGACCTCAGGAGGTCATCTAGTCCAACTCCCTGCTCAAAGCAGGACCATTCCCAACTAGATCATCCTAGCCAAAATTTTGTCTAGCAGGGTCTTGATAACTTCCAAGGGTGTTTTATCCTTCTGAAATATCAGATATACAAGAGAAAAATATTCCTTGCATTGCATAAAGTTCTGAATTATAATACTGGAGTAATAAGACTTATGCACAGAGAAGCAACGTTCTAAATCCTGTGGCTGTTCCTGGCTTATGAACATTTCTTCATCAAACACAATGAAGCAACTTAAGTATTACAGTTAGTGGCCTATTGAGTTATGAATAAGATTTGAAACTGCATGCTTTGAGGTCACAGTATGAACCTCTACCAGTTTAGTCAAAGGAATAATTTCATTAACTGTTAGCAGTGTTGGCTGAACTAGAAGGTTATGCCTTGTTTAGATAACTGGAAAGGGCTAAGCGCTAAAACTGTCTGAAAACTTGGATGTCTTTAAAAGTTCGAAAGTTACCCAACAGTATAGAGGTCTTCTGCCTGGTATAAAGCAAGACGTGATACAAAACAAGTTAGTATTATAATGTGCTTGAGACAAATGTTTGGGGCAAATAAGTGTTTAGGACAAATCAAGATGATATTGGGATGTGTTAATTTGAAATGAAAAAATATGACTAACACAATCCAAACAAAGCTTCAAAGCTATTGATTAGCATTATTTCTCTTTAGTCAGCAAGCAAGGTAGTATAGCAAAAGTACTAAAATGTTTGCCTAAAGTATGGTGAATATAATTTAAATACTTTGTACAGTATTGTCCGAATTATTGCTCCTATTAAATCATACAAACTAAACAGGGTTGCATGAAAGGCACAAATAGAAGTGACAATTTTTGCCCAATTTGCCCCCTGAAAGCCCTCTGCAGCCATAAACAAACACAAGTGCCTGGCTGCAGAGCGCTTTAAAATCCCAAGCTTTTCCCCACTGGCTACTCAAGGGGCAGAAGTGTTGCCAGCCCCTAGCCCCAGGCTAGCACTCTGTGGCAAGGGGTGTGTGTGCAGTGCATGCATCTGTTGATGATACAGAGCTTTTCAATCTCCCTCCATGCTTCTTGATCCTGTCTGCAGCAAACTGACAAGCAAGCAAGCCAGCAGGGAGGTGATAACTGCATATCATCCCATCAGCAAAACAATAGCCTCTCTCCATTAGTTCAAACTCTTCTTATTACCAGAACTTTACCAGATGACTTGTTGATTAGCTTAAAAAGCCATAAGTGGACGCTGTTCTGTCTGTCTGTCCCAGTGAAATTGGAGACACACAGGCAGACACCTCTCAGCATTAGCTAGCATACTGCATGCCTAGGGTCTGTGGGGCTGGGGTCTGTGCTATGGGAGATGGGAGGGGGGGTTCCTTGCTTGAGCAGTGAGCAACAAGTGGGATTGGGGCAGGGGAAGCCAGGCAGAGCCTTCTGTACCTGCAATCTCTGCTAGAACTCTGGCTAGGGAGCAGAGAGTCCATCCCAGAGAGCATGCCGGGATGCTGGGGTAGTCTGGGAAGGGGTCTGGGACAGATATTGCATAAACCAGTTTGACCCAAATCAATTAAGTCTGATACTACATTCAACAAGGTTTATCTTCAACCAGTTTCAGCCATTTTGAAACTGGTTTATGTGCACTGAACTTATGTTCTGTTACAGGTTTAAACCAGTTTCTGATCATTTAAACCAATGTATGTGTAATGCATGTCCCTAGCCCTGGAGATCAGTTGTGTGTTTTTCAATCACTGTCCATTTATCTGCCAGTCATGCTGAAGTCAAACACAGGCTTTCCCCTTGTTCAATCTTTATGACCTAATACCCATGAAATATAGCTATTCAAGACAGCTCTTTCCACCCACTGTGCCCTGCTGCCTAGGCTGACCAGGCACAGTGGGTGGAGAGAGCTGTCTTGATTTGGTGGGACACTGCCTCCCAGCCATGTGGAGATCAGGACCTGTCCCAATCTCTATGTGGATGGGAAGTAGTTGCCTGGCAACCAGGACAACTCTCTCAGCCATGTGGAGATTGAGGTGGATCCCAAGCTCCACGTGGCTGGGAGGTAGTATCCTGCCAAGATGGGACAGCTCTCCTCACCCACAGTGGTCCCCTCCTGTGTAGGCTTACTGGGAGCAATTTGCTCCTGGTCAGCATCTACACCTCTGCTTTGGCCCATTAGTTTAATGAACTGATTTCTAGTACCTGTATCTACAGGTACTAGAAAATGGCATATTAGACTAATCTAGTGTGTAGTAATTGCTGCGCACATGTAGATGATGATCCTTTACTGTACGTTATTTTAGTCTAATGTGCAGTAAAGTGTCTCATGTAGACACACCCTCCTAGTCCTACGTTTTCAGTCAGTGTGAAGTTAGAAGTGTCATTTAGTTTGCTTGTGTCTTGACATGAGCACCATGAAGAAGGCTGAAATTCACACACTGGTTTTGCAAATGTGTACAGGTAAGCATTCAAAACAAAAAGAACCTCAGACATTTTGGGGATTTAGCTGCTAGTTTCATTATGTCAATATTTATCTATGAATTTTAAAAAATATTTTCTGGGACCTACCTAGTACCTACCTGGTATTAATATGGGCCTGATTAATGCTTTGAGGATCCATTGAGAAACCTAGATGTCAGGAGAACAAGCGAAGAACTTACGGTTGAATACTTGATGGATATTAGGCCATAAAGACTGAATAAGGGCAAAGCCTGTGTTTGGCTTCAGCATCACTGACAGGTCAATGGACAGTGAATAAAAAAAAACCCAGACTTTTTTGTATTTGATGTGCAAACACAAAATGTATAATTTCAGGCTTAATGGGGGGATATACAATGTGTCTTGATATTGTCACAACCCAAAGTTGTGATTTTTGTGTTTGTATGTGCTTTGGCACTGCTAAATTATTTTCCCGCTAAATTGCAGCTTCTTTGCATGGTGGAGTTTTCTGCTGCAAAGGAGAACCCCGGTGCAAGGGAGAATTTCCCGCCAATTTGTAGCTTTCTTTGCATGGTGCATTTCTTTTGCATCTAAGAAATGCTCGGTGCAAAGAGTTCCCGCCATTTGTATTCTAATTCGAGCCCCATTATTGGCTTGCATGAAATTATGCACACGTGGCGGCTAGTAATTGGCTTGCTAGCCATATAAAAAGCTTGAGTGGTTTCTGCCCAAGTCGGAGATCTCCGAGAATCTCAGGAGGATCCTGAGAACCCCGATTCCGAGAATTCCGGGAGAAATCCAAGAGAATTCCGGCAAGGAGTCCATGATTACCTCATGGACTTCTACGTAAATCTCGGACCGACTGGTAGCCTGATCAACTACTAAGAGCCTCTCCCCGTCGCCGATAGATTCCTAGACGTATCCCTCTCCCTGCACGCAAACGAACCCACGGAGCCTAGCAAACTTCGTGTGAGTGAATAAACGGACCCACGGAGCTTCAACAACTCCGTGGGAGAGAGAGAGCTTGCCGTAGTCCTCTAACGAGGATTTAAGCGGAGCTGAACCTGGAAACTGTCCAACCTACACCACGACCATCTTTGGTGTAAGTAAACAATCTTTAAATCAACCATTACGCGTCCATGACTAATTCTAGCTCACCACCGGTCCTCTCCGACCTCGCGTGCCCGGGCTGCTGGCCACAGCCCGCGTGCGCAAAGATGGGCCCGGCTCGCCCCCGGCTCGCACATGGCGACCCAGATGGGATCGGGAGAGAACTCCCACATGGCGACCCAGGTGGGATCGGGAGACGGCCCGCACAGATATCACCACTTAGCTATGAAGGCTGACCCTTTTGTTTCGATCCTCTTTTTATTCTTTGTATTATTGTAGACAAATGTATTCTAAATTTTAAAACTGATTTATGATTATGAGAGTCCCACTTGAAGGGCTGCTGGCCACAGCCCGCGTTCGCAAAGATGGGCCCGGCTCGCCCCCGGCTCGCACATGGCGACCCAGATGGGATCGGGAGAGAACTCCCACATGGCGACCCAGGTGGGATCGGGAGACGGCCCGCACAGATATCACCACTTAGCTATGAAGGCTGACCCTTTTGTTTCGATCCTCTTTTTATTCTTTGTATTATTGTAGACAAATGTATTCTAAATTTTAAAACTGATTTATGATTATGAGAGTCCCACTTGAAAGACATTAAAGGTGCCTGTTCATGACAAAGTGTTGACTTCTTGCCTTCTGAAAACTGGGCCTCTTGAAAATTGTGCCTGTTTAAAATATCTAATGCTGGGAATCACAACATTGTATTTCTCAATTTAGGTTAACTTTCACTGCTTAATATAGTATTGCTAAGGGGAAACAGGAGAGTCCTACAGTCTAATTGCTGCTTCCTAGAACACATGCTAAACATTCCTTAGTTTTGGAATAAGAAATATTGGCACAGTTCTAGAAGCTAATTTGGTAATTACCCAATTAATATATACACATGCTACTTTCTTTTTCTATACAGCTATAAATGTATTTTCCTCAACATTTTTATAATATAATATAAAGAGAAAGTGTAGTATCCATCAGACTCTGGAAGAGATCAGCTGAAAGCAAAGTGCCTGTTAATAGCAGATGTATCACTACTCTGCTTGCCTTAGATAAATTGCCATGTCTATAGAAGTTACTTTTAGGAGCTTGTACCTTCCAAAATTGTGTGTGAGGGGCTATAGGGCATAGGGGAGTGCAAAATCCTGTTGTCGCAACTTTGTTTCCATTTCAATGGAATATTTCTGATACACTCAAAGTATCTAGTCAACTTTTGTGTAATTACTCTTTTGTACTCCATTGTGTATTTACATTCTGGATGGGATAGTATCTAAGAGTTGTAAGTTCTTCATGATTGTGACAGCTCATCTACTTTCAGCTCATCAGAATGTAATGTAAAATCTTTTCTTTCTTGAGTTTCTGCATCACTAGATTCTTAGCAAAACCTCCAGGCTACTCACAATATATGTTATTTCACAAATAATGAGGACACAGTAGCTACTTGAGGGGTAATTTGTATAAAGGTGCATAACTTTTTCCACTTGATTCATTCTACAGATGCAGTAAAATAGCAGGCACGTATTTCAATAATCATTGTGATTAAAATAATTTACTATTTAACCTGTGTGAGTGTACTGCCATTGCCTTCAAATTTGGTGGCAGTGGAGGCAGAATATTTTCATATTTAATTTTTTTTTTCACATTTGTATATGTATGGATAGCATGATTGCCCTATTCCTCATTTAAAAAGTGAATACAGAAAATGGGCATCTCAAGAAATGTAACTGGAAGCTTAATATTGAATATATATTGGCATTTCCAGAATGAAACAAGTTCACCCAGTTATGTGGGCAGTGTTTTCATATTTGTTTTTGATCCCTCATAGGCAAGAGACATCTACTCTGAGTTAGTTTGCTTTGAATAAACTGGTATCTCTATATTTAGTCATTTGCTAAATGCATACTGCCAGAAGTGAAGCCTCTGGAAGTGTTTAGTAACACATGAACTTGACAAGAAGCTCTTGATTAAGTTAAATTTGGATTCTCTTCACTAATATGGTTTAATATACATATTTGTTTGGTACTTACCTCGTTTAAAATGCAAACAAGAACAAAAGCTTGCCTATTAGACTTGAGTATCGGACACTAGAGATGCCATAAGTAATAAAGAAATACATGTTAGCCTGGACAAAACAAAACCGATCTATGCCCATGGTGCTCACAATTTTGACTCTGTGGGCTAGATGAATGGCATGGGACCAGTCTATGGGCTGAATTAGGCCCCATGCTGCTTCTGCCCAGCCAGGGCTGGCCTCCAGGGCACTGTACTAACCCACACAGCCTTTGCATGGCAGGATCAGGCCATATGTTACCCTGTACACCTGATCTAGCATGAAGGGCTATAGGCATGGGGCTTCCCACAAATCTGTGAGAAGCCTCGTGGGCCAGGTGACACAGCACAAGGGGACAGACTTGTCTCATGGGCTAGAGGTTGAGCACCAAAACCATTTTAGGAAGGATGATAAGAGGTTCTACTGGGATAATTCCAGGGAACTTATAAGTCACAATATTTTATTTGATATCTTTGTAACTAAAAAATAAATATTTAATTAATCATGATTATAGGGAATTGAAGGCAGAAAAATTACCCTTAATGATGGGGCTCAGATTCACCTCTATGACATAGGCATTATGTCTCTTCACCAAATATTTGCTTAACCATCTAGATGCAAAGGCTGAATGTGTGTGTTCCCCCTCCTTGAGCCTGCTCTCAGGCTAATAGAATTGTGGGGGCACTGAACAGGGAGGCAGATCCTTCCTACTGCTGCCTCTGTCTCCAGCTGAGCCTAGTCTCCCATGTAGCCCAGCTAGAGCAGGGGAGGATGCAGCCCTGGTCAGCTGCGGTCAGTGGGGAAAGTAGCAGTGGTGGGTGGGAGAGGAGAGGAACAGAAGGGGACAGGATATATTACTGATAGAGGGAGAATTCTTACCAACTTCAGGGACTTAAAAAATTCCCCAGATACTGCTCTTGATGCATGGTCCAAAACAGGGGGTGTGACCATGCTACTGCATCCTTTCTGGATATGCCCCTATCCAGATGTGATACTAGTTTACACTCAGTCTTGGAAGTAATGAGGACCTTATAGAAGACCTGGTTAGAGAAAATAACTGTGGATCAAATGATGATGAGTTGATTCAGTTTAAATTAAATGGTAGGACAAGAAAAAATAGGTCTGCAACTAAGGTTTTCAATTTTAAAAGGCAAATTTTACTCATCAATGGGTTAGTATATGGCATGAGGAGCTCTGGGACTCAAATATAAAAGGTTTGGAATTTCTGTAAGTCAAAAGTGCAAAACTTATCTGGAAGTGCAGTAGCACCAATTATAGTGCTTTAAGTTTAATACCTGCCATTACGGCGCATTAATGAATATGTAGATGCATCCACAGAATTTCAGTTTGTCTGCTTAGGGACTGAAACAAAGAATATTTTTCAATAATCTGGGGCACAAATGGAAATGGCAAAAAAGGAGAAGGTTCTAGGCTCATTAGTTGATCAGAGGGTGACTATAAATTGTCAATGTAGTGTGGCAAATAAAGAAGCATTAATGCTGTTGTACAAGACACTAATGAGATTAGTGAAACCCACAATTTTGGTCACCTATGGTCAAGAAAGATTAATTTGAATTGAAAACCATAGGGAACTGCTAAAATGAGCTACTTGGATGATCAGGGGAATGCAGAACCTATCCGATAAGAGGAAACAAAGAGCCTAGAAAAATATAGGTGGAGATGAGACATGATAGATATCTATAAATAAATCCTGAGGTAATATCAGTGAGGGGGAAGAACTCTATGGGCTCCTACACACATGCTGGAGCCTGCTCTGATGTGTTGGAAATCCAGTGTGCACGAATGCGCTCCGGCAGCCTTTCCACCATGCGGCTCTGTGCTGAAAAAATGGCGGCAGTGAGCTTTGAAATAAAACACATTTGATGAGCTTTAGTTCAAAGCAGACTGCTGCCATTTTTTTGGCATGGGTAGGTGTGACAACGCTGATACACATGATGCACAGCTACTTTTAATTAGCATGGCTTGCTAATTAAAGTGCCCAGTGCCACGTCCCACAGTACGTTTAAAAATGCCCCCCGTGTTAAAAGGGAAACAGGCCCTGTACAAATTTGAGCTAGAAATTAGAAGAGGGTTAAAGAATCCATTAAAGAAATGATGTTCTGGAACCTCTGTGAGAATAGCGCAGGCAAGAAATATAACCGGTGATCAAACGTAGATAAGTTTATGAAATACATTTTATGACATGGTAGCTGGCAACAGCAAGAAACTGGATTCAGTGACCCAGGAGGTCCTTTTCTGTCCTGTCTTCCTATGTAGCTGAAGGGAATATAATGTTACCATAGTGACAATCCCACTGATTTTATTTCCCAGAACAGGCCTAGCTAGTCTGGAAAATGGAAGTAGTAGTTTCTCTTTATTCAGTATTTCCCAGCCCCAACCTAGCATTTTGACAATTAGATGGAAATGCTTTTGAATTCTTCAGCATACATTTACACAGCTGATTTACCATCCAAAACGTTAAAACACCTCTGTCTATTGTGTGTATGTTAATCAACAGCTTCTATTTTTGATCCAGTTTTGGCATTTGCAGTTCTTGTAGTAATGTGTAATCTTTATAGGATCAAAGAATGTCAATGTTTTAACATGAAAATATTATTTTAATAATTTTTATATCCCAAGTTTACCTTATTTTATATTCATTGGCTTACATACATATTAGTTGTCTTTGGATATCAAAGTGTTGGAGTGTGTAAAGAAAATATCCAAGTTTCAAAATAGCTTATATTATACCATAGTTGCTCTTTATTTAAATTGAGAAGTAGGGTAGGTATTAGCCTTTGATAAGATCTTAGCTTTTGACATTTTGGCACTACAGAAGTCTTAGCTGTGTCAGAACAAGTGTTAACTACTTACTAAATTGGGCCTGTTGTCTTGATATCCATGCATAAGTCCTCTTACCATTAACGGCATTTATGCATGTATATTTATGGGAGAGTAGGTCCCACAGTAAGTCTGCTGCATATTGTATTGATACCATATACATTTTGTGGATATGAGATCCTGAGGATGACAATATGCAATTTTAACACTTACAGTTAATGTTGTTAATGATCTTTTGATAGTGACGTTCTGCTCCTAATACTGGATGAAGAATATCATATCAATGCCTTTGTGATGATTTCTTATTGAGAGATAAGAGATAAAATGACCTCCTACTGTTTGAATTAGTGATCAGTCTATGCACAGCAGGGCATTATTCTCCTGCAGTGAATCTCCAATTTTCACTGCTCATGTCTTAATTTTTTTCAAGAAATCATCTGTATAAACTAATAATGGGCTCTCCAACTAGAAATCACCTTGTCTCCTTGAAAGCTCCAGGGAAGCAATAGGGTATCAAGAGTATACAAATTTCCAGGAGGGGAAGGAGGGGAAGCTGTAATCAGTAGTTGGTATAAAGTGGTGTGGTGTCTGTCTCCTGTTCTAAGAATTGGAAGATGTCCTTGTTATTGAAGGTAGCAACGAAGAAGCTTGAATATTTAATGAACTTCACTTTACATTCACATACACTTTCTTTAATTTTTTTGCAAAAAAGAAGTTAAATGAAGGAAAATATTGTGTTCCTTCACAGCCCTTCAGGGTCACATATAGATTATAGCCAGAGATGTACTTAAAGCACACAGAGGGGGAGTAAAAATTGCTGACTGCCCACAGAGCCTGGCACCATTTTTGCGGTCTTTTCACAGAGACCGTCCCCCCTGCCACTGACTGGCTGAGAGGGCTGCCTTTCACATGGCCCTGCTCCTCACTGCTGGTTGGTGGAGAGGGGCATGCCTACACAAAAGGAAACCCTCTTGGTCAATCAGTGGTAGAGGGAGGAGGGGGCAGCCACCATCTTGGCTGCTTCCCTTCGTGCCAGCAGCTTCTTCCCCTCCCCGCTGTGGTGGGTTGCACAGCCAGGCCACAGTGGCTGCTGGTTCCCACTGGGTTCCCACTGGGGGAACCAGCATTTATTTTTAGTATTTTTTTCCCCCAGTGATCCCACGCAAAATCTTGGGGAACGCTAATTTTTGCAATGATCCTGAAAACTGACTTTTATGGTTTCCATGAAAATTGTGAAATGGCAAATTGAGTAGATCCCTAATTGACTCACTTAAATACCTTACTTATGCAAACTGATCTGAAAAGTATTTCTAAACATCTTAATAACCTACTAATGTATAGGAAGTGTTCAGCCTCCAATCCTCCCTGTTTTACTCTTGCAAATCTCCCATTATCCAGAGTAGGGAGAGTCAGATGTGGCCTGAAAAGAACCATTACAAAACAACATACAGGTTAAGAAGTCACTAAAATCCTGATTCTGCCTATGGTTACCTATACACCTAGTCCAGTTGAAACTAATGGGACCGCTTGCAAGGATAGTGAGGAAGTACCAAAGGCTTTGTAGGATCTGGGATTAACTATAGAGAATCAAATACAAAATACAGATAGTTCGTGCAGTAAGAGAGCCACTAAATAAAAGAAAAAACCCAAACTCTTCTTTTACCTTGCCTTATTAAAAAATTGGCTAGGATTACTTGACAGTGGTCTGTAAAATTTAACTATATTTGAATGGTATTATTAGCTTTTTATATCATAGTGAATAACAGAATAACATGGTAAAATATAGTTTTACAGGAAAATACTATCTTACTGTGAACGCTTGAAAAGACAGCATTAGCAATTTCACTATTGATTCTAGTGCTGGTTTTGTTCCTATTGTTTGGGTAGTAGTGTAGTTCTGTTTAATTCAGTAACACTTATGAGAAATGAATAAAATGGAGGATACAGGTGAAAAAAGGAAGGAAGGAAAATCTTCTTGCATGTGACAGGGATTCTGAGAACACTACAATCCATATAGCAGGAGTATTTGAATGCCATTTGAATGCCAGGAATTTGTTTGCCAAAATTTGTTTGCCACTTCTGGTCCACTTCCGGATCTGCTGGGGAGTGCACTGGGAATCCCCCTGGTGCCCATCCTGGTTTGGCAACTGGTGCTTCCTGGGTCTGAGGGGGCACCCAGGGGCTTCCTGGGGCCGATCGCTGAGCCAGGAGTGCATGGGGCCCCCCAGCATGCTCCCTGTGGACCTGGAAGTGGACTGGAAGTACTTCCAGTCCACTTCCAGGTTTGCTGCCGAGCACATGGTGGGCCAATGCATGCTCCTTTGGGATGCTCTGGGGGGGCCCCCCTATGCTCCTGTGGGATGCTCCATCCGCCCCACCATCACAGCATTCACCAGCCATGCCTGGTACCTCACGGTATGTAGAAAAAACATATAAAGCTGTGTCTATGACCGAATTGCTGATTCTCCAAATCAACATTGAATCTTCAGATTCAGATTCTGCTGAATCAAATTAGGGACAGTGATCCAAATCAATGAATTGAATCACTGTCCTTGATTCAGGCCGAATCCAAATCTGAATTGAATACGGCCCATTTTGCACACCCCTAGTAAACATGATATGAGTGTTTACTGTTGAGATATTTAAATGATTCTCATCAGATTCTTTGATCCCTTCCTAATAAAAGGAACTGATCATTGATAATGTCATTTTGAAGCATTATCCATTTTCATTTTTAAATAAATGAGGAATATGTTTAAATGGTATTTTCTTTTTGAATTAGTGAAATAAAGAGATTGTGACTGGAGAGAACAATAGCTGTTAAATAATTCAAGCCTGTACAAGAGGAAAAGCTAGGAAAACACTTGCTTTTTTTAGTACAGCCAAACTTATTTATTTATTTATGACTGACCTTAAGCATATATTTTTAGTTATGCTTGCTAACTTGCTGGAAGCCAAGGTAAAATAGATAGGCCAATGATGAAGTACATGTTCTGAACTTAAATAGAGATCTTGCTGTAAAACAACAACTTAGGAACTGGACTGGAGGAAATAATTTCATTAAAAACTGGTTAAAATGAACTGAAACAGAGTTGGGCAAAATGGGATATTCTATATCTCATTGAGGCTTTTTAAGCCACAGTGAAAACCATGACAAATTTAAGATGCTTTTTGAGTTGTGGAGATAACTAACTGTTCTGAATAGACAATTATATGTAAAAAGAAAAAGGTACAGACAGTCAAAAAGCCCAAGGCTGAATTGCTTCAGTCTTCACAGGTTAGTCTAAATGATATAGATTGAACCAATAGGCAAGTGAACAGACATTCAGTTTTGATTCCGGAAATGCAACCACATGCCTGCAGTGGCCCACGCCAGAAGCCAAGGGACACTAGAGCATGCCTCCCTGCTTGGCTGGAGCAGATAGCTTGGTCCAAGGCTAGCCTTGCCTAACCTGCCAGAAGGGGTTTACAGGGTAGTGCAACCATGCTGGGATGCTGGGGGACTGTAAATTAACTTGAATCTGGAGGGATTTGGGACAGAACTTTGATAAACTGATTTAACCTGAATCAGTTAAATCTGATACTATGTCCAGTCAGGGTTATTTTAAACCAGTTTCAGCCATTTGAAAGTGGTTTATGTGCACTGAGCTTCTGTTGTTTTTCAGATTTGAAACAGTTTCCAGTCACTTATATCAGTTTATGTGTAATTTCTGTCCCTAACCAAGGAGTTTAGTATAACAGGAAAGACATTTTTCAATTGCCAAATTAAACTGTTAAAAATTAAACTTTTTGCCATGGGGTCTAGTTCCTCAGGGGCCTACTCCATGTTTGTATATAACAAAATCCTACCACTCTGATATATTTGAGTGGTTTATTGGTGTTTAATGTATTTTTTATTTTGTGGAGCTGAAAGCATAGGGTACATGTTAAGAAAATGCTCGTTCAAAAATACCCCACAAAATCAATAAGCATCAACATATAATTGACTCTGCATAGTGGTTACTGTTTAAAAAAAAACATTTAACAATGATAATATGTGAGGCTTCTTTCATAGCCCATTCTAACTAAGGGGAAATATTACGAAAACTGCAGTGAGACCAATATTAATGCTGAAATAATTGTGGTGATGGTAATGGGAATTTTGCCATTGACTTCATTGAGGCCAAGGTTTCCTCCTAACTTTTTAATTTTAATTATAACCACTGTACATGTGTGTATTGGCTGAACTGAAAAACAAGCGCCCTAAAGCCAAGATTCTGTGCAGAACAGGGGCCTCACCTTGTGAGGTACTGAGTTTCTGTTGCAAGTACTGATGGGGAACAGATGATTGGGCCCTAGCCCTGGAAACCAATTTACAAGTGATACAAAGATAGCAGCCACAATTGCTGCTTTCCTGGCTTCCAGGCCACTGCCAGCAGCTTGTCTGTGGCTGCTGCCCCGTGCACCACTACTGCTCCAGTCCCTGAACTACCCAGTTACAGCTCTGCAAACTGTCCTTAATTCCAGTTTGTTTTAGTAAGTGCTGAAAGTACTTATACACTCTCAAAATCAAGACCTCTATGATGAAACTGTTTTGCAAAGTTGGGCTGCATCTCTCTTGAGAAGAGGCTTTGCTTTGTTGTTATATTTATGGAAAATGATGCTTCCAATTGGACTTGACACAGAAAGAAAACAGTCTGTTTTGTGATAATTCAGCATTTCCATTTCTTGCCCAGGATGAAAAGAGAGACAATAGAGAGAGACAAAGAATAAGACAGAAAGTGGTAATTAGGTTTTTTTAATAGTTTGAGTCCTGGATCAGTAGACATATTCTGATTGTTTTCAAACAGAGCTACAGGTCTGATATTTTGATCAGAAAAAATTACTAAAATGTAACTTGGAAAGTCTGTGTTGAGCAATGATTTATTTTTAAGATTCTTAAAGAATAATTCTGAGCTTGTGAATGTAATCCAGTAAAAAAAAAATCTACGTGAAAATAATGTGCCATGTGAATCTGTATAAGCATATATTGCCCACACACTCCCTGCATTTACTTTGTTAGGCCTAAATTGTGGAGACTTCTAGCACATGCTCAATTACAGGTTCAAGACCTTAGTAAGTATTCCAGGTCTTGAAGAGCTACCATACCTCTATGTTATTGCAAGTGTAATTCAACAAAGACAGTATCCCATGAATATTTTTATGGCAGACCCACAAGAAATTAATTTTCCCCTTTGTCCAGAAAAGAATGGAAGATTGCAGGCATTGCAGATATTGCAGCTAGGTACAGACATTACACATAAGCCAGTTTAAGTGATCAGAAATTGGTTTAAACCTCTAACAGAACAGATGTTCAATGCACATTAACCAGTTTGAAAATGGCTGAAACTGGTTTGCATTAACTAGCATTAGCTAGCAGACCACATGCTGGCTATAGTCCACGTTGTGGGAGACCACAAAGGCAGACAGGCTTTTTGGAGCTAATCAATAGGTAGCTTAATGTCCTTCCTTGGAAAAGCTGTTTAAGAAGAGTTTGGAGAGAGGCTTTGTTTTCTTAATGGGTTGATAAACACTGAGTTAGGGGTGATAAACATTCCCTGCTGGAAGGCTTAGGAGAGGGAGCATCCTGCCAGGGCCTGGCCATGCCCCCCCTCAGCTCAGCACTGTTTAAGGGAAGGGAGGGCTGCTCTAGCACCCCCTGGCTTCTAGCCTGAGTTACTGGAGGTATGTGCCTGCATTTCTAGAATGAAAAGGGAATTTCTATCCACCTCCACATTGGTTCAAGTTTCACAGTTTAGATTAACCTACAAAGACTGAATCAATTTAGGATCAGGGTTTTTGAATGTCTGTAACTAGCCTGCATGAAGATGGTGGAAGTGTCCACAGTTGTGTCCACTTTTTTTGAAAGTCATTACACTGTTAAAGCTGAATGTTGCAGGGCACCTCAGTGCTGTGCTCCTAGAGAGGGGAAACTGCCGGGGAAAGAGCCCTGGCAGGGAATAAGGAGCACAGCTGTGGGTTGCCAGGGGCAACCAGGAGGTCAGCGGACCGGAAGGGGCAGGCCCTGGGCCTCGGCCGCGGGCGCAGGCTGAGGCTCAGGCTCGGGCTCGGGCTCGGGCTCGGGCTCGGGCTCGGGCTCCTGGAGTTAAGATGAGAGAACCGCAGGTACTCCTCAAGCAGAGTAAGGAAGGCAGCTCTAAGATGTCTGAGCAACTTGGTTTTAGCCAGGTGGCTTTAAGTTATGTTATAGCCTAGGGGCTTGTGTTTTGCTTTGTTGTTACACCGGTGGTTTGGGTGAGGCTATAAGGGGACAGAGGAGGCCTCATAGGGACCCACAGTGGTGTGGGGGCCCCAGCGCCAGTAAGGGTGTGGCGTACGGGGTGCATAGACCCCAGCCCCAGAGAGGGGGCACTACTGAGAAGCCCCAGTGCAGGCGTGGCGAGCCCCAGAGAGGGGCTACTACTGAGAAGCCCCAGTGCGGGCATGGTGAGCCCCTGAGGAAGGGCATAGCATTGCGGTAAACCCCGGAGAAGGGCGTAGCATTGTGGTAAACCCCGGAGAGAGGGGGCAGTAGTGTGGTGAACCCTGGAGAAAGGGAGTAGCAGTGCGGTGGGCCCGAGAGACAGGCGGCTTGACCGAGAAGGCCCAGAGTGGGCACAGAGCCCCAGGAGGGGGAGGCAGTACAGAGAAGGCCCTGGAGAGAGGGCAGCAGTACAGAGAAGGCCCTGGAGAGAGGGCAGCAGTACAGAGAAGGCCCTGGAGAGAGGGCAGCAGTACAGAGAAGGCCCTGGAGAGAGGGCAGCAGTACAGAGAAGGCCCTGGAGAGAGGGCAGCAGTACAGAGAAGGCCCTGGAGAGAGGGCAGCAGTACAGAGAAGGCCCTGGAGAGAGGGCAGCAGTACAGAGAAGGCCCCATAGAGAGGGCGGCAGTACAGAGAAGAGCTGGAGAGAGGGGCGTGAGAGTAGACCGAGAGACCGAAAAACGTCTAGTCCAACTGCGAGGCTTGGGGCGTGGTATAAGGGGTGGTTGGAGCCACGCATAGCCCATAGGGATAGGGTGCCTGGGAAGCACCCATCATACAGTGAGACCCACGGAGAGTCCGGGAAACCATGGGGACGGAGGTCCCAATGAACCGTGTCCAAAGGCGTAAGGCAGCCTCCCGAACTTATACAAACATCAAAGACGTGACGGGTGAGAATCGGAGGGTGCCCTTGGACTGGCTTGGCACGGGGGGAGTGGCCTTAAGGAGATCACGACCCTCCTGGAGGACCCCCGCCCGTGACACTGAAGTTGTATTTTACTTTAGTTGTAGTTGTAATTTTACTTTACCTTAAAATAGTTGTATTTTACGCTACCTTAAAAAGTGCCCTTTATCCATTTACATACTCTGCTTTTGTGTCTAGGAAATACTTATCCCTTAAAATGTTTTAATATGCATTGAAAGGAAATGGAAAACAGATATTTTACATCTGGAAAATTTACAGAAACATGATTTTTTTCTTTTAATTTTTTTCTCCCAAAACAAACATCCAATATGTTATGATTTTAACTTGGGGTATGATCTGTGAATGGTTTTTTAAGCTTTTGTAGTTAAACGATAGTTAGCAATGTTGAAGGGGAAATCTCCAAGATTTTTTCCCATGGTCGAGAGGGTAAATTGCATAAAAATCTGTTTTACAGAAGGGTCCACCATTAAGTTCTGAAGACAAACCTTGAGTAAGATAATGTCTTGGAACATTGTCCTTTGAAGCTGTGATTCTTTTTATACAAGTCGATTTTTATGTCTTAATTTTTGTCTAACATATTAAAAAATTACTGCAAGTGTGTACATTTCAGAACTTATATTAACTGAGTAAAAATAGTTTAAATATAGAAGTAGATACTTACCCAAGCCAGAGTTGTCAAGGAAATGACATGTCTATAGGTAGTGGTATATTCCTTCTTTCCTTAAGTAGTCTAATAACAGGGCGGGATGAAACAATGGTGATGTACTATAACTTGACTCAGTTTTATCAGAAACAATGCAAAAAACAAACTTGATCAAATAGTAAGCATAATGGCCTTGTTTGACCCGAGTGCACCTTGAGTTGTCATTTTCAAATTTAATCTTACTGTGGACAAATATTATTAAGAACATAGCAATAAGTCAGTGTGTTTTTCAACAAGGTGTAGGTGGCTAGCTGAAAAGTTATAATGAAGCTTGTTGGAGTTTCAGTGGTGAACGTGGTCATGTTTCTTTAGAAACATGGCAAGTTTTGATGTCTTGTCCTTGTAGCTTTTAATCTACCATTATCAGGAAAATGTTTTACTTTAAATTTGAGAAATAGAACTGGGGGAATTCAGGATTGTTTATAGTACCATGACTACAGAAACACACATCTGGCAAGCACACACAGTTTGACATAGCAAAAAAGTACTGTTTAACTAAACCTAGTAATCTGTTGGAATAAAGAATTTCCCTTACATTTAACTAGGCACTTCACAAGGGGTCTTTCTTGATTCATTAAGACAGCTACAATACTTTTCCTTAAATTATTCAGCAATCAAATGAAAGCTGTTGCAAGATGCAGTTATTCTGGCTAACTATGATACATGCAGGTCTTTAAACTAAGATGCAGCAGCAGGTATGCACACTGCAGTTACAATAGTATATTTTCATGCTGCCAATTTCATGAAGCTACATTGTAAAATATTTCTTTGTTAGAAAACTTTTATATTTAAATTTCATATAGCAGACATTTGATAAGATGATTGCTCATCTGATTGTTAAGTTTATTACTCAGTGTACTCTTCTTTTATGTAAAATTGTTCCCGTCAGACTCAAGTTTTTTCTGGCCATACCTTCATGTAACTCCATGCTTTCATTTCCCTCTAGTCTTTTGTGCTTTCACTGTTTTGTTTATGCTGGTATAGTCTCAGTAGTCTATTTTCTGCTCTGTAACCTACTTCTGTTGTTCTAGCTTTATAACACTATCTGCATCTTTCTGCGCACTTCACTATTTCTTCCTCCTTTGTTAATTCTAGCTTCACCTTTCTATGTGGTATGTAAAAAATAAGCTTTTGACAATCTATGCTCCTGCTTACAGCTACAATCTTTTTATGCCTGTTTAGTTTCAGTGGATTTAGATTTGAATCCTTTTATTTATCAATTCACAGATTCATAGATGCTAGGGCTGGAAGGGACCTCAACAGATCATCAAGTCCAACCCCTTGCCCTGGGCAGGATGGGCAGGAAAGGGTGTTGGGGTCAGATGACAGGCCTATCCAGCCTTCTCTTAAAGACCCCCCAAGGTAGGGGAGAACACTACCTCCCTTGGAAACCCATTTCAAATTTTGGCTACCCTTACCATGAAGACGTTTTTCCTGATATCTAGGTTAAATCTGCTCTCTGTTAGTTTGTGACCATTGTTCTTTGTTATCCCAAGCGGTGCCCTGGTGAACAGAGCATCTCCAATCCCTTGCTGCATCCCACTAATGAATTTGTAGGCGGCCACAAGATCACCTCTCAGTCTTCTCTTGCGGAGGTTGAAGAGGTCCAGGTCCCTCAGTCCCTCCTCATAGGGCTTGTCTTGTAAGCCCCTGACCATATGAGTGGCCCTCCTCTGGACCCTCTCGAGTCTATCAATATCCTTCTTGAATTACGGCACCCAAAACTGGATGTAGTACCCCAACTGTGGTCTGACCAATGCCGCATAGAGGGGAAGTATCATCTTCTTGTTTCTATTTGTGTGGTTAGATTTGCTGATGATTTTGTCACACTGATGACTCATGTTCATCTTGGAGTCCACTATGACTCTGAGATCCCTTTCTGCTTCTGTGCTGCTGAGAGGGTCACTTCCCAGCCAGTAGGTATGCTGGATATTTTTGCACCCTAGGTGCAGCACTCTGCATTTGTCCTTGTTGTACTTCATCCTATTGTGTACTGCCCACTTTTCTAACCTGTCCAGGTCTGCCTGCAATCATTCCCTACCCTCCGGAATGTGCAATTCACCCTACAATTTAGTATTGTCCACAGACTTGGACAGAGTGCACTTCACACCCACATCCAAGTCACTGATGAAGATATTTAAGAGTACAGGTCCAAGGACTGAACCCTGCGGGACCCTACTACCCACATCCTTTCAGGTCGATACTGACCCGTCCACTACCACTCCCTGGGTGTGACTGCTAAGCCAATTTGCCACCCACCGAACCATGTAAACATCTATATCACAGCCTCTTAATTTATTTATGAGAATGGGATGAGATACTGTATTGAAGACCTTGCTAAAATCTAAGAATGACATCCACCTCTACTCCTGCATCTAAGTATTTTGTGTCCCTGTCATAAAATGAAAGTCAGGCATGATCTACCTGCTACAAATCCATGCTGGTTTCCCTGCTGCATTATTTTTCCCACTGGACTCCCACAGATATGATCCTTCATAATATTTTCAAAGACCTTTCCAAGGATGGAGGTGATAGTGACTGGCCTGTAATTACTCGGATCCTCCTTCCTCCCCTTCTTGAAAATAGGGACCACATTGGCCCTTTCCCAGTCCTCCAGAACCTGACCCAAGCACCACGAGCACTCAAACAGCCCTGCCAGTGGTTCTGCTATGACACTGGCCCATTCCTTCAGTACTCTTGGATGAAGCTCATCCAGGCCTATTGACTTGAATGCATCAAGTCCATCCAAGTGACTCTGCATCAAGTCAGCATCAATAGTTGGTGGGCTGGTGTCCCTCTGAGCCCATTAGGAGACTTATCTTGACCGCTGTTCAAGAACACTGGGGCAAAAAACTCATTGAAGAGCTCAGCCTTGTCCCCCCTCTCTGTCACTAATTGCTCCTTCTTGTTTAGTAGGGTTCCTGCGCTGCCCTGCACCTTCCTTTTACTCCCTACATACTTAAAAAAATACTTTTTGTTGTCTTTAATTTGTGTTGCCAGCCTCAGCTCTGTAGTTGCTTTGGCCTTTCTAACTGCCGCCCTGCAAGTGCGGGCCAAGTAGGTATACTCTGCCTTGGTAGCTTCCCCCTGCTTCCACTGCCTATATGCCTTCTTTTTTGCCTTTAGGCTCCCCTGGATTTCCCTATTTAGCCAAGGAAGTTTTTTGGCTTCTTTCCCCCTTTTCCCTCATACGGGGATCATCTCCCTCTGCGCCTGAAGGATTGCCTCCTTAGAAACGAGCACCCTTCCTGGACTCCCATCTTGCCAATACTCCTATCCTGCAGTGCGTCATTGACTACGCTCCTGAGCACACTGAAGTTAGCCTTCCTAAAGTCAAGCACTTCCACCCTACTAGTTCTCTTACCCACCCTATGCCCAATGGTGAATTCAGTTGATTGGTGGTCACTGTCCACAAGGTGACCACGAATCTGCAGCTCCCCTACCAGCTCCTCCCCCATAGCCAACACCAAGTCCAGTAAGGCATTTCCCCTAGTGGGGAATTTACCTCCTGCATTAAGTAAAGGTCCTGCATGCAGGTTAAACACCTATGCGACTGATTGGATTTGGCTGACTGCTTCTCCCAGCAGATGTCAGGGTAGCTTAGGTCCCCCATAACAACCGTGTCCCCAGACTTGAGGCAGCTGTCAGAGGCCAGACAGAGTTCCATGTCTAGCTTTTCCTCTTGGTGTACTGGTCTGTAGCAGACCCCCGCCATCTACTAAGTCCCTTTCCCCTCGACCTCCATGTATCCTAACCCACAATGCCTCAATTTTCTCCTCCTCTGATCCCATTTTGATTAGAGTGGATGTATAATGCTCCTTTACAAAGAGAGCAACCCCAACCCCTTTTGTCTCTACTTTGTCCCTTCTCTATAACCTGTAGCCCTCAATGTGTACTGCCCAGTCATGGGTAGGGTCCCACCAGGTTTCCGTTAACCCCACTAAATCCAAGTTATTACCTGCAAGCGGAAGTGTGAGTTCTTCCTGTTTGTTCCCCATGAACCTAGCATTAGTATAGAGGCACTTGAGTCCTCCGAATGGTGAGCCAACCTGTAAGAAAAGAGACCCTTACCTTTTGTAGAGAAATGAAGCCCATCATGTCCCAGGGGGTCCCTTGCACAAAAGTGTGGTTCATGGTCCAGGAAGACAAAACCCATACTATGGCACCAACTCCAGAGCCACTGGTTGACCTCTCTGATACAGGTGACGTGATGCCCACTGTAACCACTGACCGGGAGAATCGACAAAAAAACCACCTGCACTCCCATCTTCCTAAGCCTGGTCCTCAGAGCCCTGTAGTCTCTCATGATATGGTCTGGACTACTCCCTACTTCAAATATATACAAACCATTTTGATTCCTAATCATACGTACAACGGAAGGGGACCTATTTCCTCTCCTACTTTGGATGGTGCTTAAATTAAAAAAAAATCCAAAACTTTAAATATTTTATCTCATATGGATAACTAATTTGTGTCACTTTGGGCCTTTGGATGCTGCCACAACACTATACATAAATAATAATAATTTAGGGCTGAAATTACATAAGAACAATGTTCAGGATTTAGACTCTAGTCTGAATCTGATCATAGTCAAGATTCAGATTGGAACACAGGGTCCTGCATATAGTCCTCTCTCTAGTTATTTAAAATTTCAGTCTCTTAAAATGCAAGGTCTTTAATTTATCTTCTAGAAAAAGTGGTTTTTCATCCTTCTAGTGTTCCAAGAGGAACAGTTGCTTCTCAAATGTCCCATCTAAAACATTTTAATTTATATTGTATTCTTATGAAAGTAACCAGTAGAACAATAGTAATACAGCAAATTATATAGAGACTTTTAAATGGATTCAGTGTTGTTTTCTCTTATTTCATAGGACAACCATGTAACTTGAAACAAACTGAGGTTCGCAGTGCTTATTTAACTATCAGTTACAATCAGTAGAACCCTACATTTTTTGAATGTGTTATAAAACAGGGCAGAATTTAAGTCCTGCATTAAAATGCATTCATGATCTTTTCTTGTACTGAAATTCTTATTTTCACTGTTACTTCAGGTATGCAGTAATGATCTTTGTAGCCTCAGGTCACATACATGTTTAGACTGTTATGTTTTCATAACAGATGAAAGGTAATCTCTAAGGTAATCTTTAAGGATTACCTTAGAGATCTCAATGCTCACAACTTTTAAATTGCTTGTATTAATGTTTTAGTGCACTGTTATATCTAATCTGTTGGATTCATGTTGTAATGAGTAAAATGTAGTTGTGTTGTAGGCCTGAAATCCTTTAGATAAATTTGTTTGAAGAGCATTATTTTTCATAGCCACAATTAAATCAAATATGTGGATGAAAAGGTTTAATTGCCAAAGTAATAAAGAGCCTGGTCTTTTCACTTGATGACAAAGAGAATTTTAGCACTGGACTGACTCCCTATGAGTAGAATCAGTCCCTAATAACTGAAGTTCCCATCCTTCTGTACTTAAGTCAAAGAAAATTTACCATTGATGTCAAGCGGAGTGAGACCATGCAATGTATAGCTAATGTAGTCAAGTCTAGAACATATGGACATACAAGGCTGTCTTTCTAATGAACAATTTAGTCACCAATATGAAAGTGAAAATAAATTTGGTATACTCTCAAGTGTTAGAGTGATGAACTGATTTGTATGTCACTAAAATGCTACTTGGATATTGCTTGAGGATCTCTATGACATACTCAGTCCTCAAGCCTGGTCCTAGAGGTGCCAAACATCTTTTATGTCCCACTGATTGCACCTCTCAGGATCACACACTTTTCTGTAAAAGGATATATAATTTTGCTTTCCTGAACTTCACCTCTATATATTTTTCTTTAAATATATTTCCGTATTAATTAAAGGCAAAAAGGGTGGGTAGATGACTGTAAGACTCCAATATAATATTCAGTGATTTGATATGGAATACACTATCCATTTTTCATATCCAATTTAAATGGGCAATACACTGTAATATGTTGTTCAGCATTACTATGTGCCTAAACTCATGTAATATGGCATATATAATAAATTGTTCCTATTATTTTTAAAAAACATGCTCTTTTGGATGCCTTTGAGATGAAAATGTTTTGTATTCTAAATGCTTTGAAATCAGGGCATGTATGGAATTGAGAAGAGTAGGTTATGTAGCACTAAGACATCTTTAAAACATTTTATGTGTGACTGCAAGATAATATTCCAAAACTGGAGGTGGACAGGAATTATTCTCTACTGCCATGATGAATGTGTGTTACATCATGGCTGTAGAGCACTTTCAGGGCCCTTATCATGTGAAAAATGTAACTTGTATAAGCTTCCTATCTCCTGTGTGTGCCTTAGAATATTGTGTTGTTTTCCATGAAGTTAAACACATCAGTTCTGTTTGTCCGACAACAAAAGAAGTTAAATCATTGTTTACAACTTTTGATAACTTGTATAGCTTAAATGAAGACTGCCCAATTGGTAACCCATGGGCCTCACATGGCTTGCAAGTGGTCCCCTGGCTCCTGGCCTGGGTACTGTTACCCTGCTGTTGCCATTGGGATCTCCAGGCTTCCCCTCCCTGTTCTAGCTTCTGCTTCTTGTCCATACCCCTTAGATCCAGTGTGTGTGGTTAGGGCGGCATGCCACTGAGTCTGGCACACATGGTCAGACTGGCTGATGGCTAGGTTTGGTGCATGGGATCATGCTGGCATGTGACCAGATCTGGTGCATGGGGTCAGGCTGGGGCATAGACTGACCTCTCATGTTGAGCCTGTGTTGGCTAGGGCCCACAAAATGACTCCCTGCCACTCATCTCGTCTAACTCCACTTTATAACCATGGCCAGTCACTTGATTTGAGGACAATACATATTGCAACATCCTTCTGCACAGACTTAGAAGCTATTATTGCAGGACATGATCCAATTAGGTATTGATCAGCTTCATACTCAAAGCACCTTGAAGTGAGGGCATTTCCATTTGCCTGTGCAAGATGTGTGGTACTCTATCCTGTCAGTCAAATTCTTAGAGACAAATTCTCACTTGTGCTTGGGACCCATACTTGCCTTTCAGCCTACAAACACATAGGCATGTGAGAACCACTTAACTTAGTGGAGTTACTAAACCATGTTGTGTTTGTAGAATTCAAACCTTATTTTCCACATTCTGCACTGCATTATCTTGGTTTGGATGTAGGCCCTGGAACTAACTGCGCATGTCCAGACGAGCATGCACGTGCCTGTTGCGGTACCTCAAAGCAGTTTGAGATGCCACAAGAGACATGCTAGGAAAAAAAAAATGTTCCCCATGCTGTATATGTGCAGTGTGGGCTCTAAATTTGATACCAGGAAATCCTGGTGCAGTGCACGCTTGGGCAGCATTCCCTTGCAGTGCGGAGAACACCACATTGTGTGATATGTGGCGCTACAAGTATGACTGTGCTCATCTGGATGCACCCACTGTGTTTAACTGGGTTTAACTGGCCCAATGAAATGTTCCTTGTGCACCTAAAACTAGCACTGATGTCACCTATGGAACAAAACATACCCATCAGTGGCTACTATATTGATGAACAGTATTCTCAGGATGAGGAGGAGAGCAACTGGTATAGTGCTGCAGACTCAACCACCTTTCTTTTCTATAGACAGAAAAGGAAAGCAACTTATCATGCAGGGTAGGTACTGTCTTTAAAATGTTACAAGTATAAGTACATCTTTTCTGGAGCTGCCATTAACTGTGTGAAAGGTTAATGCCTGGAATATTTTAAGATCTAGTAGAACACATATCAGATACTGAACCATGAACATGTTCCAGCAAGAAAATAGATACAACACACATCTTAAGCTTTACCATGTGGAACTGACACTGACATAACGTACTTATGTTAAATATCCAGTAAAAATCACAGTATGTCAGTTAGACACAAGGAGATCAATATTTTCTGCTAAGATCATTGACAAATATTTCACAGCCTTCAGAAATCAAGCCAATTGCAGCAATTTTAGTCTATTCTTTTAAGAGCATTATCTTCTACAGAATGACAGTTTTCTGTCATTCTTTCTGTATGAAAGCCTGGTGACATTTTGTAACGAATCATACTAACTAATCTGGGGGTCTTTATTTAGGATATTAAGTGTCTAAATCCAGGATCAATTCCAATCCTTGGTGTGAATAAAAGAAAACAAATCTTAAAGAACTTTATACTAGCTGTCAACAGAACAGTTATAGGAGTAAAGCTGTGGACTATAGCGCTAATTTTCTAAATAAAAAAGAGAAAATAATACATAAATACCATACATACCAAGTTAAAAATTAAAAGTAATGACAATGGAAAGCAAATCGTAGAGCCAGTTTTTGTTAAGTGCAGTCAACTTGTTCGCACCCTACATCAATGTACAGTTAAGTATATTTGTCTGTCATAAATCAGAAAAATAATACCTGATTTCTCTGCCTCTGTACCTGTATTATGCCAGCTCAATGGTTGAATCAGGCTTACTGGAGCAATATGAATGTTAAAGCAAAAAGATAGCCTGTGTATTACTTTTAATATAGTGATGTGCTTCAAGTGCCCCCAAATGCAGACCATCTGAAAAAATCATCTTTCTCATGAAAGCTGGGGAAATATGTTATATAAAATTCTGAACTTCCTAAATTAATTTGATGTTAAAGGGTGAACCCTGCAAAAAATGTCTGATTCACTAACTGTTCATATGGTGCAAGTACTGTAATTTTACTGCTTCTTGCAAGGTCTCCTGAGTGTGAATATGAATAATAAATATTAAGTTATATGGATATCATGCTATTCAAACCTGTTTAGAACAAAAAATATTGTTGCTTTGGTAAAACACTACTCCTTTCGCTACAGATGCAGAACTAGATTGAATGTGAATGTGATGGAGAGATAGCCCCTGATACCTTATGATGGACAGGACTAGGATCGGGTAATAATGGACAGCTAGGGGTGAGGGGAAACAAGAGATTTGATCTTATTCCTGGTGGTTACTTATCCTTTGTCAAAGTATTGAAGGAGAAATATAACAAAGGAGAAGAGAGAAGGCAGAAGGATAGAAAAATGAGACAGAATTCTTTACTTATTTTGACTTCCTTCATGACCATTGCTCCTAGGCAGATGTTGAGAACTAGGATATGGAATACAGGATAAAAATGACAGGAAAAAAAAGACTGACCCACACAGGCTGTAAGAGATCACTTTTGGAGCACTGGATAAAGTGAAGTATGCCCCTCATACAGATCTGTGCTAACATTTCCCTTCTCACAGTTACTGAGTGCATAGACCTGTTTTAACTCTGCATTTGTCATTTATATAACAGCTATTGTTAATCTTGTTATGTATTATTTGTATTAGAAATTGCTTTTCCCTACTCCAGAATGAAATTAATGTGGATTCCGCTCCTATTCACTATACCTTTCCTTTTTTAAATATATTTCCCCCTAAGCCCTTTGCTTCCAAATACACCTAATGGATATGTATAAATCCCCGTGTTGAGCTCTCAAATCTGAATCTGTATGTCAGGTCCTGTGCATCTCCCTAGCCTCTTGTCATTCACTGTGCTGAATATGCACTATCAACTGAAACTTTTCTTGTCAAGCAATGAGGAGCATTGGCAGAAAGCCAAAAAACTGGCAGCAAAACCTGACTCTAGGCTTATCCATGAGGGAAACACTCTCTTCTTCCATCTCAGAAATTCATATGGAAAGATTAGACTAGCACACAAAATTATAGCAGGAATAAAGATATTGCTTTTTTCTCCCCTCAAAGCTTCACCTTATATTAATATGTACCATAAAATCAAATCTAAATTTGCAGTCTGTCAATTTAAAATATGAAATGTGTATTGTAAAGGAAAAAACAGTGCAGCAGTTAGAGCACTGTGGCCCTGTGAATTTTGGTCTAAATACCCTGTCCAGCATGAACAACTTGGCAGGACTCTGGGCACAGAGGATTCCTTCTTGTTATGTACCAAGGACTGGCCGTGGAATCAGTCTGAAGCCATTACTACAGATTAATGGCTCAAATAGCCTCTGTGACTCTTGTGCCCACCTTCTTTACCTTCATGAAAGAACAAGGGGCTGCATTTAACACTAGATTATTTAATACAGGGATGTCCACCTTCTGAGTGGCTGGGGTTTCAAGCCCCTCGCCACATACTAAGTAGGTTGCATGCCTCCTGGGTCTCATGCTGTGAGGCCATGCACTGTGCCATACTGCTTGGGTCCCCCCCTCCCACCAATGCCACATCATGGAGAGGGTACTCCCCATAAGCACTGTGCTGGTGCTCTGGTGCCCCACCCGCTGCACTGTAAGTCTCCCCTCCCCTGCCTGCTGCATGTATCCCTGTACTGCAGGAGGTTCGCATGTCTCCCAAGGCCTCTAGTTGTCAGTTGCCTCAGCTTTGTGGGCTGCTCTGCTCTGCCCCATTGCAAGAGGCTTGGGGAGGCAGTGGAAGTGGAGGAAGGAGGAGAGCCCAGAGATTCCAGCAACAGCAGTGAGTGCAGTAGAAAGAGTGGTGCCCAGACTGGGAGCCCAGGGGCTGCAAGTTAACCCCTAGAGGCCACAAGCAGCTCCTGGATAGCCAGTTAGGCAGCCTTGCTCTAGTAAACAGTCATCCCAAAAAGTCATTGTGCATACCTGGGCTCCTTAGTATAGAGGAAGTTTGTGTAGTTAGCCAAGGTTGAAGCAGGCATACAAAAGTCAGTAAGTGGCCAGCTATGACTACAGTCTGAGTGGGCATATTGTTGCTGTATACACAATTATGTCTCTTCTGCAAGAGGATATTTCTTCATAGAAGTCCTTATATATTGAAAGGACCCTTTTCGAGCTTCTTCACATTTCATTACACACATATATACATAAACTCACCTGTTTAGATTTTAAGATTTGGGGGACAAGGCGGGACCAAAAGAAGCAGAATACAAAAACAGTGCTTCATGTATTTATATAAAATTACTTTTTTGATGCACAACCTAGATAATAGGGAAA
>NW_005842273.1:1534313-1548290 GCF_000455745.1 Alligator sinensis | reverse complement strand
AAAGATTTTTAAGTCCTTAATACGCTTCTTAATTTATATTTGGAAAACCTTTTAGACCAAGGGCTTTCAAACAGCAGTGTATGGGCATTTATGGTTTTTTGAGAGCTAGCAGATCAGATGATAGTGGCTTCTTCCTGGTTTCTAGCAGAGATAAACAGAAGAGAAAAGAGAGAGATAAGAAAAGAGAAAAAAAGTAGGTAGTGACACAAACATTTTTTCCTTAAAAATGTCAAGATACTTTTGGCAAGAAACATAGCTCAAGATAAACAAACAGGATGCCACTATGACTTTTCCAGGTAAGCATTTATTTTATTTGCCTCAAAGGTGCTAGGAGGCCATGAATGGGGGAGGGGTACGCAGGTATCTTTTTTGAAAATTCATGGTGATAGATTCTGCTATAATTAATGGGACAACTCCCAGAGAAATATACAACTCATTGCGAGTAAGATATTAGAAAATGGCCAATAATGTGTTGGCAGTAATATTCAGCAGCACTGGAACTGCTAAGTGGGTCATCATTTGGCAGATATACCAATTTTAAGAGAAGAGGCAATGGTCTGTTTTATTAGAATTCCTTCCCTCTTGGGATATGCAACGAGCTCAGTGCATCTTTATGTGATTTATTTTGAACTGCTAGGGTTCCTTTTGTCTTCAGTTTATAGCCCTGAGAGAATTCAAGTCACAAAAGAAATGGTTCTTTTTCCTTTTTGTTAAGATACATTTAGGGAGTTTATACAAGTTACATTTTTCACATGATAAGGTGCCTGAAAGTGCTGTACAGCCATGAGGTAACACACATTTATGGCTATAAAGCACTTTTAAAATGGCTGATCCTGCAAAAAAAAATTAACCCTCATTAATTCAGCTATTAGCTGACGGTGCTTTAGAGCAGAGCACCTTTGGGAACTTCTGTTCAGGTTCTCTGCAGGGTTTAAGTATGGGCAATTCCACCCACATCCCATGTACCTTTGTGGGGCTGTAAGAAAGAGGAGACAGTCTCTTCCCTGTGCAGTGGGGAAGGGAGGCGATGAGAGAGGGGGAGAAGGTGGGAGTGTGGGAGGGTATCCTTGCTGGGATTTTAGGGGAAGCCAGCCTGGGCCCATAAGGCAAGGGGGTTCTATTCGCTCCCACCCCTTGCTCCCCCTGCCCAAGCTTCATCCATAGAAAGCCAAGCTGGCAGCTGCATGCTGCCTCTGTTAAGGGGTTCGATGGGGGTTGTGGAAATGGAAACCCCCACCTAGCAGGCCCTGCTCGGCTCCCCCCAATACCCTTGCTGGGGGGTTGTGAAGTGTGTGTGTGGGGGGTTCCTTCTCCCACCTCCCACCTGAGCCTCTTGACAGTGGCAGCATGCAGCTGCTAAGTCACAGCTGCTGGTTCAGCTTTGCCATGGCTGGAGCTGAGGCAAGGGGGCAGGGTGGAATGGAGCCTCCTGGGAGGCTGCTGGAGCACCCCTATCTGCTAGCCAGGGCTGGTGCAGGCAGACTCAAGACCCCTGCCCAACAGACCTGTTGGGTTCAGTGGTGCTCTAAATCATGGCACTTTGTGTAAAGTGCCATGAGTTAGAGTACCTCCCCAACAACCTGCCTAAATGTCTGTAGGCACTCTTAAACTGGGTGTGTGGTTGAGCATTTGGGGTTATTTTCTCTCAAATTATTTTGCATGAGTTTTTTCTTCTTTTTTCTATTTGAAAATATATATCTTGAGTTGGATTTCCCTGGATTTCTTTCCTTGTCAGGAAAGTTTACCCCACAGAGAACTATTGCTAAGGAGGAAAGAATGATATTTATGAATTATCTGTGATCACTTGCAGCTGGTTAAGCTTGAGGATAAAAGTGGGTTTTGTTTTATTTTATTTTCTCTGAAGCTCTTCCTGTGGGGATGTTTCTTCTTCCTTTGGAGATTGTAATACTGTTGAGTATTTGTCCTCTCAAAAGTGTCTTCTTCCTGAGTCACATCCCCGTTTGAAAATTTTTTGCCTGTGGAGAAAGGCCATTGCTTTAAAACAAAAACAGTAAAGACCGGTTTTTTGTTGTGCTACTTTAAAAAAAATAATTCAAAGTGATTTGTGTTCACTTTAATATTCAGTGCACTACCCTAAGAGACAAATCTTAGTTTTCCAAAGTTGAATGTATGCACTTAGATCATAGACACTGAAGAACTGCTTGTAGAGAGGACCAGAGGCAGGGACATACACTACAGTGCACCATACACACACAAGCATATTTTGATATTATAAAATTCAGTATGCCCATTCAAAATTCATGAAGTTATGGAGTGAAGAATAATATGTTTAAAAATATGAATACGGAGACATTTCTATTTTGGTTTCTTTTGAAGAGGCATAATATGTAATTACAATTAGTTGATTGGCAGTCCTTCACCATGGTGATTTTAAAGCATTATATAATTTATTCCAGTCTCTTTCAAAGTTCCATGATTGTTAATTTTGAACAATGATGTGCAGTTCAGTTTAAGATATATTCTATTTTAGGAATTTGGATAATTACAAACCATATTAATTTCTAGTTTTTTGATCAAATGGTAGTCCATTGAATGACTGGGGAAAATAGTTTGATGCTTTAGGTTGTGAATGAATCTGTAAATGCTCTGACTTACTCACATTTATTCAGCCTATTTCAGACAATTCTCACTTCTTGTGTTGAGAAATGGATTTTCTTCCACAAAGAGAAAATTTTTTTGTGATCTATTGAACCTCATCACTGTTTCTGGAATATATGGACAACTCTATCTGACACAGGAGAAAAGAGATACGATCCAACATGTAAAACCACCCTTAGCTTTATTTAATTCAAGCAAAAGCTTGGAAATCCTGCTTTAGAAGGGTGGTCTGTAATTCACTGTAGGTTGCCATTTTCACTAAAATAATCTCTTGTCTAGGTTCTTGTTCCATTTGCAGCCAGAATTTTGAAGTTTGGAAGTTACTTTTTCTTATTCTCCCTTGGTCTAACTTTCATTCTTTTGATAGCTAACACTTTTTTATTGTTAGGAAGAAATAGCTACAAGAAATTGGCTGATCATTTTAGGATAGTGCTTTGCTACTTTTTCTTTTGTAGGATGGTTGGACTAACTATGAATATGTTTAAATAGAAAGTTATATACATTTGGAGGTGGGGGACATCTTTTCCGATGCTAATGGATGCAACTTCATTGACTTTAGTGGAGTATTGCTCATTTATAACTTCAGAGAAGTTGGTTCATTGTGTTGATCTTGCATGAGTTTAGTTTTAGAAGAATAAAGCCCCTATCCTTGCATTTTAGGAAATGTCAGCTTTCCCCACCTCTCACATTTATAGAAGGAGACCAAGTGAAAATCCAAAGTATATCCATGACTAATTTGTTAATATTTCAGCACCTAACTTGTCACCTACACATGAAGTAACTTGGATTGTTTTTCAGGATTGTTTTCAGTGCCCTTGCGGCACACAAATAACAGCTCAACCTCTCCGTTCTATTATTAGTTGCAGGTATACACTTTGTTCTTGTGACATTTTCAAAGGACCTTTTGTGCCCTTAGGTATGTTAGACATACTATTTATCAGCTCTGTTCTAAAGAAAAGCACTTAGGTTCTTTGGCTTCAAGAAAGGAAGTTTGGTAATCAATCATCAAACTGAAAAGAAAAACCAGTTGTAACAGCTACAAAATTCTAGTCCTTCACTTCATTTTACAAAACTTAAATTAAAACCTTATATTCCAGTCCTTGGGCTATAAAAAAAAAAAATCAATTGCTTCACCTACAAACTCTAAAAACCATTGCTAGGGTGCTGTGTTAGCTTGTCTTATTTTTATTTTAACTTCTATCTCTGTAAGTGTTTGAGTATTTACAAAGCACTTTTGGTTGCTTTCAGCAGCCCTCAGTTCAGTGGAAACAGATAAAAGGTTATGCTAAGAAAAGTGACTAAATACTCTTCCTAATAGGAAATCTCCTGGATTATCCAACCTCTTCCATTAAAACAGAGTTTGTATAGTTAAGCTTAAAGAAATCAAAGGTTTTATAGAGTTGTTATTTGGTGCATATATGGAACATGACCCATTTCCCATTTCTCTAGGGTTTTCTCCTCTTATGTTAGAGGTTTGGTATAGTGGCATCTCACAAGCAGCTAAGGGAGGAACACAAGGCAATATCATTACTGCTTAATGAATCCAGAGATTAAGAATATTGTGGTCAGCCTTTCTTTTGCAAAGTAAGCAGAGAATCAGAATTTCAAGAACAATATATCTCATAGTAGTCATGGTCTAGATACTTCTCTCCTATGGAGAAATTCCCTGGATTTTCTCAAAGTGTGTCGTTAGGAACTATATCTTTCTGTGTCTTAACATCAGAGACACTCCGAGGCCCATGAGCAGAGCCAGTAGGAAGTTCATGAGAGAATATAAAGGATCTTTCAAGGAAGGTGGTTTCAGCATGATTCTTCTAAAAAAGTGGAGAGGATAATGCAAGTCGTCTGAACTCAGAGGAAAAACTTGGAAGCCATATTCTGCACTCAGTGGGTGCATCTACATGAGATGCATAATACACAGTAGCCTAATAAAACTTCACAATAGCATGCTGGGCAAAAACTATGCTAATTCATTACTGTGTAGTAAGCATCACTAAAAACTGCTCTGGTGCTACTGCACAGTAACTGTAACTACTACACATTTAATTAGCACTTCATTAAGCCAGTGCTAAACTAAATGTACAGTAACTACTGTGCATTAATGAATGTGTAGACACTTCTAGTGACGCTACTGTAAATTGGAAATAACTTCATTAAAGTAAATGGAATGCCACTGGGTATAAAATCAGAATGAATAAGAGGAAGTTCAGGTCAGGGCTAACTCTGCAAATATAGGTATCCAATCTAGGCTATCAGTGGTTCCTCCAAAACTGTACCCTACTTGCTCTTCTCAGTAGTTAGCAAGCATTGAGGTTGAGTAAATGCTGTTTCAAATGGAGAGTCTCTGAAACTGACTTCCATCTCTTCCTTCTCATCAAATCTAAAAAATAAGGTGCAAGTACAAAGGAACTCTCATCTACATCCAGAGATGTTGTTCTGTTTTTTTTTATGCATAGAGAAGAAAACTTTCCTTCAAGATGGTATTTATTTTATGTAGTAGAATACCCAGAAAGGAGGAGAAAATAAGAGTATAGTGTGTGTGCGTGCGTGCACATCTACACGTGTGCTTTAACATGCAGTAGACTATTTTACTGCTTATTAAAGCATCACATAAAAAATCATGGGCATTTATAGATGTGTTCCGGGAGATGTGTTGCAGGGTGCTTTAATTAGTGAGCCACAAAAATTAAAAGTGCCCGATTGTCACATGTATCAGCATCCCTGTGCTGAAAAAATGGTGGCAGGGCATTTTGAATTAAAGCTTGTTTGACGAGCTTTAGTTCAAAGTGCACCACTGCCATTTTTCAGTGCGGGGACACTGATACATGTGACACTGGTGGCTGCTGGAGCACATTAATTTCCATGCTCCAGAAGACTCGATTAATTGAGTCTGCTCTGACATGCTGGATTTATAGCACATTGGAGCAGCCTCCCTGCATGTTAGTGCCCCATGACATTACATTAATGCACAGATGCACAGTAAAGTAGTCTACTGAACATTAAAGCATCACTAAAAAAGCATGCAAATGTACTACTGTGCATTAATTTAGTACTTCACATTGGAGGTGCTATATTTAATGCTCATTAGAAAAGGTGCATTAATACATATGTAGATGTGCCCAGTAGGTTGCATTTGAACATAAAATGGTAGTTGTCTCTCTTGCTCCAAAGATGAGTTCTGTGTTTTAGGATGCAGTACATAGATATCAAGACTAGGTACAGACATTCAAAAAGCCTGAGATGGAATTGATCTAAGTTACATGGTTTTCTGTAAGTGGCATAGTTTAGATTGGTAGCAAAGAGAATATACATTCTCTCTTTGGTGGGGGTCAAATCTTAGACTGGGCTCCGCCATTTTTAAACTAGTCTGTATGCTGAGCTTCTGTTCTGTTATGGGTATAGAATGGTTTTGTGTTTCAAATGTATGTTCTGTTATGGGTATAGATTGGTTTCTGATCGCTTATACTGGTAAAAGTGTAATTTGTACCTGGTCTGTCATATGATGTAAGTTACAGGTATACACAACATAAGAATCACAGAGCAATCCCATTGCCCTATGAAGCTGGTTCCACCTTCTCATCTGTGTGATGCCTCATTTTGTTTCTCTGTACCTGTTTATGAAAGCATTATACCCTATATTATTTTACATGGGTGCATACAACTGTTCACCACACACCATCTATGATCATGCGGCTTACTTTACGTTATTAACTTATTAATGAAAACATTTAGCACTAACGGATAATTCACTGATACCAAAATATAGTAAATGGTCACTTAAAATATAGTAAATAGTCACAAAATATACACTTTAAGATAAAATGGGGACAAATTTTAAGCACGACAAATAAATATGTTTTGTTCTTGCAAACCAATTTCTTAGATTAAGCTCTTTTGGGAATAATGTGCCAAATTCAGTTAAATAGTCATATGGTTGAACAAAAACATGTCTGCAAAAGGAAATTATATTTTAATTGAAAAACCCCAATTTGAAATATGAATAATCACACTTAGCTTTAAAGATTCCTAGAGCTGTACCTTGAGGGTAGTCCCATTGCTTTTAATTGCTGTGTCTTTATTTTTTTTCTGGAAGACTCTGGCTAATTGCCAGGTTGTACATCTTGCCTGCAGTCTTGCTAAATTAGTATATAAACTCCTATGCTATAGTGTGAAGAAAACGTTGCGTACTTTATTACTTGGACCATTAGTTCTTTTCAGGTAACTGGAAAGAACGACCCTTGCCTTGATCTATAATAGAAGGTTTTCTTTGAGGTATTAAAAGAAAAAAGACTGCTTGAAATAAATTCTTATCAGCCTTCCCTGACTACTTCTGATGACCGATACCAAATCATTTGAAACCTGACACATGTTTAAGATAGTAGTATTGTATTCAAGAAATGCAGTGCCATTCTCAAAGGACTAAAATATTGCTATGTCCACAATTTTGCAAACTTGAAAGACTCCCCTCTGTGGATAATTTTATTTTTTAAAGTAGTCCTCTCTGCTAGGAATTTGAAGTGAAGTCAGTGAAGGGAAAAAGCCTAAGAATGGCTTCTGTGCTCTATGAAGCTCCAACAGTTAAAAGTATAAAATATTAATATTTTTGGCTGCAGAGTTAGTTTAATGAATATTTTATCTTCAGTTCTATTTTCCTCTGTCTCCTAATTTTTTTCTTTACTGAAAAAACATTTAAAGGTTCTGTTATAAGGGTCAAGTCATCTTATTCTTTTTGCCTCATTGTTCTTATGTCCTTTATTTATTTATTGCTAAAAAGCTCTTAAAAGTACCTTTTTGGAGTATTTTATTGTTTACTTCTCCTCTTGTGGGCTAAGATCAAGTGCACTCCACCCCTTCCTCTCTTTCATTGAGCAAACTTCTCCCCTGTTGTGAACCAGTCAGCCTTGGACTAGCGATGGGAAATTAATAGGGCTGGTACCATTGCCTGTTTTTAGGATTGCTTGGTACTTCCCAGAGTCTGTATTCAGTTGCTCGTAATTTTGCCAAACTGCAACCATTTAGGCTGGTATTTTCCAGATTGCATGTCACATTTTTTTCCTTGAAAATTTAAACTAAATTGTTCAGTTAATTCTGAGAATAAGACATATTATTTTTCCCTCTCCATTTTCCCAAAAATCTGGAAACCTTATCTAAACAGCTTTTGCATCCCCAGTCTTTAGAACTGGATCTGGATATTAAGTAGGGAGCTGGTCTTTATATCAGGGAAGTTTATTCTAGCATCTCCATTAAAAAATAACTAAGTTTCTTTAAGATATAAACTTTGTCTTAGTACAATTCAAATTGCACATGAACTGTTCCCACAGGGCAAATGAGAAAGGGTTCAGGAGCTAACCCAATCTAGTTGTCTGTCCCAGACTTGGGTCCAGCCAGACCATGGAACTACAGGAAGGATCTTGTCTCTTCTGTGCTTTTAATAATACCTTCTACCCAGATGACATGAAGGAGAAAGTGGGATTTAATTGTGAGCCAGAAGTCTCCTTTACTTTAAGAGAAACTGCAGTAATCTGAGCTGGCTCCAGGCAGGCAGGTAGCTAATATTTGGGCTAGCTGCTAATAGACCAGATGGCAACCAGTAGACACACTTCTAGCTACAAAGGTGGTGGCTGTTCCAGAGAGTAATTTCCCAAGGAAACAGTTGCAGAACCATAACAAACAGGGTAGGTCCATAGGCAGCAGAAAGCCCAGAGCTGCTGGCAACTGAGCCAAACTCTAACAGGTAAAACATGCCAGACAGCAGCAAGAAACTATCTTGGCAGATCAGCCAGCCAGCAAGCCCAATCAGAGACACCTGTCTGTGGCTGGGGATCCACATGACCAATGAGGGCAGGTCTTGAGAGAGATATAAGCTCAAAGCCTGAGCAAGGGAACAGTCTGGCTGGGCAGGTTCCCAGGGAAGGAGATCTTCCCCGAGATGTCTGTAGCTTGAGCCATGGACTGAGACTCGATGATGATGATGGAGGTATTGCGTAAGGGGCTGAGAGTTTATAGGGAGCTAAGCCTGGGATGAGAAGTCCTTTGCTATGCAACCAGCATGCTTAGAGCTTTGGGTTACAGCCATTTAGCTAATTCTCTTGTCATGGTTGTTTTGTTATCGTTGGGGCTGAAGGGGAGTTGGAGGTCTCAGCAGTGCCCAAGGGGTATGCAAATACTTTGATCCTTGCTGGGGGCTGGGCTTAAGGTGTGGACAGATGGTGACAAGGCAAAAGGTTGCAGTTTAGCACAGGGCCAGGGGGGTCAGGGCCAGGGCCAGGGCCAGGGGTCTGAAGCATGAAAGGGGTGACCCTGAGGCTAAGTGGGCCTAAGCACAAGCCGAAGAGGAGTGATAGCAAGCCATAGGCAAAGAAGTTCAGAGCTAAAAGACTGGAAAGGGCTAAAGCCTAGGACAGGTGGAAGCCAGACTAGGGCTGGAACCTAGGAGCCTAATCTAGTGTAGCAAGCAAGTCTAGTTAGAGGAAAGGGAAGGTGGCCAGGAAGGCTGGGGCCCCAACAAGGGAGTGGAGGCTTGAGGTGGCCTGGTGGTTTTGGGCCAAAGTGTCCATTTACATGATGGGCTAGGAGGGTCCACCTAATGTTTGCAAGTTCACTTTGGGACCCTGGGCAGCCTCCCTTTCTCCCAGTAAGATTATAACAGCAAGGCATGACAGATGAGGGGAAAAGAGGGAGGGTACCAAGAAAGTCAGAGCAAAACAGGAGTAATGAGGCCACCAAGGAGTATGATGGCCACCTCTGGTGACAAGGGATTATTCAAATGCAGCTGTGACAAGGGCTGGGCTGTAGGAAAAGGAAAGCAGGAGTTTGGAAAAAAGGAGGATGAAACTAATTTTAATTAGGTAAGAAGGTGGCTGCTGGGAATGCAGGGGAAAGGGAAGTTAGAAGACTTGGGCCTGGGACAGGGATTGGAACTTGTTGGACCTCAGACGAAGGCACCCTCTACATGTTACAGATATTGTGCAATTAAATGTTTAATTGTGCAATTACCTTAGCACCAGCTATGGGTGCAAAGTCTTTATCACACAATAAAAAGCCCAATCAGCTATAACGTTAGACCTCGAAAATTTGTATTAATTCTATAGCTGGTTGCTATCAAGACTTAATTTTCATGTGCAGAGGGGTCTCCCTTGCAGCTGGTAGCCCCATCAGCTGACAGGCCTCCCAGCTGCAGGGGTGCACCATGCCCAGTGTGAAACCCCTGGGACTGGGGCATCATGATACCCATGATCCCCAAGGCTCAGGGGTGTGTGAAGCCCCCAGAACCTCTTGCACAGCCAGCACTGAGAGTCTCCACACCTGAGAGGGCTCTTGGTCCTGACTGTGCCATGTGTCAGGTGGAGGACTCTTAGTCCAAGTTGTGTGTGGTCCCTACAGATGGGAGCCGCCTCAGTAAAGGAGGCTCCCAGCCATGGGAGCCTGCTTCTTACCAATGTAGGGGAGGCCCAGAATCAGGCTCTCCATACACCAGCAATAAGGCGTGATTGGATCTAATGCCTGATTCCAACAATCATGTCTCCTGCCATGCATGTGTGGCGTGGCAGGAAGCACAATTGTGTGGATCATGCATTAGATGCAATTGTGCCTTTACATACATGTGTAGAGAGGACCTAAGACTAAGAATCAGTGTGGAAGGCAGTAAGGAGAGGGGAGACAGATAGGACAAGAAAATGTGGGGGGAAAAAAGGAAGACTAGAACTGGCTAGTCAAAGACAGTGGACTCTTTTCTTCTCTCCCTAATTTGAACAAATAGAGTGGTATAGGGGTGACTGTGATAGGATTGAAATGTTCCAACCCTATTATGAACTATTATGGTATCCTAGTTGTGCTGCAAGTATGAAAAATCTATCTTGTTCCTGTATAGACAGGGGTATATGTGGGAAATGTAGTATGTATTTGATAATATAATATAGACTCTAATTACAATTGGAGGTGGTCAACAATTTTTCATTTTTCTTTGGGGAAAATACAATGAAATAAAGTTTCATAAAAATCTAGAAATCTTTTTTCCGGTCATAATGAAATCTCTAGAAAAGTGAGACACAGCGAACAAGTTACAGGTGCCTCAGAAGAGCCTGGAAGAAAAGACCCTTTCATGGAAGGAGAGTGAAGTCCTTACTCTGAAGCATGCAGACTTGAGCCTGGATCTCTAGATGAGTGCCCTCTAAAACACTATTTGGAGGATTGGTGTGAGGTTATTTTCTTTTCCATGGCAAACAAACCAACAAAAAGATGGGAGAGAATGATGAGAAACAAATGAAAATTAGAGAGAAATTCTAAAGGATGTGCTTTCATTCCAGTGCAGAATGAAACTAAATTTGAAATCTTGAAAAAATTTCCAAAATGGAACTATTTCCATTACCTTCTGGCTGCATGAATGCTTGACTTTGTAATTTTAATGATGGTTAAATTTATATATTTGAGTGTATAATTATACTCTGAGTGGTATGAATCAAGAATCTATGATGATAGAAATTAACATGGTTATACTGGCATTATTCTGATTTACACCAGTTTGGCATGTGGCTCATTATCTTTTTTAGAGCTATTTTGGATCCTAAACTGGAAAATACTGAATGTTCCATTGTTTTAGTTGGGCCTCTTATGTGTGTGCATGTGTGTTAGCTTTTTGTCTTTTTGTAAACTCTATGGGCATGACTTAAAGGAACAGGGGGGAGAGTAACTCAACTTGGCTGCATAGAAAGTTGGGGGCAAATCCAAACACTCTCTTCTAATCATACTGGTATCAATATGGTACTTATGAGTATGATTAAAGAGGAAACCGTCTGGATTTGTTAATCCCTGTCCCACTCTTATGTTCGCCCTTTATTCTTTCTGGGGCAGGACATACCCTTCCCATGTGTTAGGAAATTAGGTCATCAATTGCTTGCATATCAGTGCCCTTATTTGTTTTAGGCTCATGGGGGTTCTTAGGCTAGAATAGAAGAGGAGGTGGCCTGAGGGGTGTGATCAAGGACAGCATGCCATTCTCCCATCTTGTCCTATGCACCCCAGTGGAGTTCCCCACCAAGAGCTAAAACAGTTCCTAGCTCTAATGTTCTGTTGGCCTTTCTGTATGATGGGAGTCCAAAAAAATTTCTGACTGGATAAGCCTGAGTGGCATGGTTGCACATGAGTTGTTCATCTTTAAAGTGGGGAACTGGAAGCTAAGGGAAATTCTGTACTCCTTCACGTTGTCTCTGTCTGGGCTGGAGGTTGGGTAGCAACAACTGTGGGACAAAGTACTATAATGAAAATCTTGTGGAGATTCCCTGCCCCCTTGGTCTTTACAATGAGACAGGGCAATAGGGCTAAGAATTACAAATCCCACTGCTATTTTCCTGAGTGTAATTGTAATTGCTGTCAGTCAGTATTTCCCCTTTCTCCAAGTGATATGGACTCTCTATCCTAGATATGTGTTTCAATGCTGCATGCATATAGTCTGAAATGCTTTGATAACATTTCCTACGAAGGCCAAGGCCAAATGTAAGCTTGTCAGAACAGGGGATGTGACTGTACAGCCTCTTGGATGCCACAGCTTTATAACTATTCTAGTAATGACTTTACACTTAAATCTAATACTTATTGCAGGAGATGCACATTTATGTATATTGGGGCAGGGGTCCTATTGTATTTACTCTTCATTTAAAAGAATCATTCAAGAACTATTACTAATTGATACAGTAATGGCAAATTTCTATTTTTACAACATTGTAACTGATATTAAAGCTCTTACCTTGGAAGACTGCATGAATTCTAAGGAGGACCTCAACTCTTTAGTCAAAATTAATTTGGTTTTTTTCTTTCCTTTTCATGTGTATCCCAGGCCATTTACACACTTATTTTTCTTTACAGTCTTGGCAGATACTTATGAGACCTCCTACTTTGTAGTATTGAATGCTTCCCCAAGCTAGAACTTTCACAAAGATACGTTTCTCCTCTTCTCCTTCCAGTCAGCAATAATTGTTTGATGTGTTTGTGATTACTCTGCCAGTTTTTAATTTAGTGAAACTGAAGATGTGGGGTTTTCATTTTCTTCTGACTTTGTTTGCTTCTTCAAGATGCTTATGTATATGGTCATCTTGACTGTTTCCAAGAATGAGTTTTGGATTTCTGCTCCAGTCACCGCGACAACTTTGTCTCCTGCACACTTCAACAATAATTAAAAAACAAAAGAAAAATGAAAACAACAAATATACAAAACAATACACAGCATATTTCACGATTAGAGGAGAGGATGAGAGAATAGACAACTTGTGACATATTTTAGTCACATCACTAATACACTACTGAAAGTTGTTCAGGTGCTGAGGTAACAAGAGTGGCATAAGAACCCAGGTGGCTGATCTGTTCTGCTACCCAGCACATACACATGGCAGATAGAGGAATGACCTTCAGGGAAGGTTAGCTGTGAAATAAACAGGGGTAACTTTGACAAGGCAGTTGAAGACCAAGCAGCAGCAGCACCAACAGGATGTGGTGGGGATAGCAGATGGTAATGCTTTCCCTCATGAAAAGCCAAACACATCCTTTAACGGTGTTGTGACATAGCGAGTACAGGTCACCATTATAATAAGCCTGCCCACCCCACCAACCATAGGTCTACAAGTCCTCAATGGCAGAGCAGGCAGATGTAGAATTCTCAATGGCTGTTAAGGTGAAGGCTGCAGCAGAATGAGATCTCCAAGTGTCTTGGCCTCCTTGCCATTGGATCAGGTTCTGCTCTGTCAAGAACTGAGTGAAAGCTAGTATGCAGTAGCTTCTTCAGAATAAGATCAAGCACAAGTGTCTTACATGAAAAAAGCTTTTCCAGCACACTTTTCAAGCTCTCTGGTGGTCATCTAATGACAATGGGAGCAGGATTGTGAGGTCTGGGAGCTTCCAGTCATGAACTGGCATGAAGGCAGCAGTTACAAAAAGGTTGTCTAGTAGGCCTGTGCAAAGTGGATAGTATTTGCTTTGGATTCAGAGGACAGTGATTCAATTCAGTGATTTGAATCAGTCCCAATTCGATTAATTCAAATCTGATTTGGAGATTTGGCTGCTGCCGAATCTCCCAATCTCTGAATCAGCAAGGCCAGGCCCATCGCCCACCCCTCTCCCTGGCAATGGCTGCCCCAGCTCTCAGCACTTGTTAAAAAAAAAAAGCTCCTGATCACCAGGTGCTGCTGGGTGGGGGGTGCTGGGTGCCCCCAACTGCCCCTCACTGCATGGGAGGCTGTGCATGAGCTCCCTGACCCCACCTCACTCCCCACCCACCCACGGGTGCTCTGCTTGGGTCAGCCCTGGCCCTTTAAGAAGAAAAAAAAAACCCCCAACCCTCCCCCTGCTGGACTCATCACTCCTGCTGCA
>NW_005842273.1:1532682-1534303 GCF_000455745.1 Alligator sinensis | reverse complement strand
CCCCCGCTGCCCCGCACCATGTAGGGGCTCTGCACGAGCCCCCAAAACTATTGCAGGAGTGGTGAGTCCTGGGGCTTTTCTTGTTTATTTGTTTTTTTAAAGTGCTGAGCTGAGGTGGGCGGAGGCAGCCACGGGGGGGCTGGGGGAGCAGGGGGCTGGCAGGGGTCCCCTCATGGTCCCCTCCTCCTCCTCCAGATCCCCCTCCCCCACCCCTAGTTTTTACAAGCTCGGAGTTGGCTGCAACTCCCTGCTGCAGCCACCGGGGACTGCCCAAATCATCAAAGCTCTCTGAATCTTTTCTGAAAATTTGGAGAGCTTTGAATCAATTCAGACCTTTAAATTGGTCCTCTGAGTCGATTTGAATTCAGAGATTTGTCCACTGAATTGGGCCAAATCTCCTCTGAATTGAATCACCACCTGAAGCTTCACACAGACCTATTGTCTAGCACTTGGATAAGGCAGGAGTGTGATTTGGTAGCTTTAACTGTGAGCTGAGCAGTCCTCTTCAGGATTTGCTCTGCTCACCCCAGATGGGGAGGGGACTAGAAAAGGTGCCCTAAACATAGACTGTCTACCTTCTTGCTGACTGGATAACCATATCCAGTGGGATTACTTTTACTGCGGTTGAAATCAACAGACACAATTAATTTTAGGAGCTGGGACATCAAGACCCTCATGGACAATCGTAATAGTGAATTTCCAGAGCACTGCACTGCAATCATGGTTTGGACTCAGGTGACAAAACACTGGTGTCACTGTGCTGAGTGAGACCTGGTGAGTGGGAGATGGAGAGCTCAAAGAACATGGAGGTGGCTATAACTTCTTCTGGAAGGGTAAACAGGAAGCAAAATGCCAGCTTCACAGAGGCAGACAAGGTTCCTTGGGTGAATCTGATATCTTTTATTAGACCAACCCAAATAGTTGGAAAATAGTTATTAAGCAAGCTTTTGGGTTCAAAAACCTTTCGTCAGGCTAAGGAAGTTTCAGCAGTTGGTGTGTGCTCTTCCTGGCTGGAATGAAAAGTAAAGAAGCCAGCGGCTGGGCTGGTATGCATACAAGACAGGTAGTCAGTGAAAATGTAGATTAAAGAGTCAATGGGTGAGAGACAGGCTGGGGAGTGGGGGGGGAAGAGAGAGAAGGGGGATGAAAGTGGAGAGATACCTGGGGAGTCAGATGTCAGGCAGGTTATTCATAGATTCATAGATGTTAGGGTCGGAAGGGACCTCAATAGATCATCGAGACCGACCCCCTGCATAGGCAGAAAAGAGTGCTGGGTTCACATGACCCCAGCTAGACCCAGCTAGATACTCATCTAACCTCCTCTTGAAGACCCCCAGGGTAGGGGAGAGCACCACCTCCCTTGGGAGCCCATTCCAGACCCTGGCCACTCGAACTATGAAGAAGTTCTTCCTAATGTCCAGTCTAAATCTGCTCTCTGCTAGCTTGTGGCCATTATTTCTTGTAACCCCCGGGGGCGCCTTGGTGAATAAATACTCACCAATTCCCTTCTGTGCCCCCGTGATGAACTTATAGGCAGCCACAAGGTCGCCTCTCAACCTTCTCTTGCGGAGGCTGAACAGGTCCAGTTTCTCTAGTCTCTCCTCGTACGGCTTGGTCTGCA
>NW_005842273.1:1461725-1530293 GCF_000455745.1 Alligator sinensis | reverse complement strand
GGTGTGCATTCATTCTGGTGCGCAGTTGTTGTTTGGTCTCTCCTATGTATTTTCCATCAGGGCATTTGGTGCATTGGATGAGATATATTACATTTCTGGAGGTGCAGCTCTAAGATCCAGGAATGCTGATGGCTCGGTTATGGTGTGTAGTAATAGTGGGGGTGGCGGAGATGTGTTTGCAGGTTTTGCATTTCTTGTCATGGCACGGTCTGGATCCTTTTGGTGTGTTCTGGGCTGGAAGAAGTTTGCTTCTGGTGATGAGGTTAGCGAGATTTGGTGCTTGTTTGAAGGCTAGGATGGGTGGCTCTGGGAAGATCTTTTTAAGAATAGGGTCTCTTTCTAGTATGGGTTGCAATTGTTTGAGAATTTTCCGTACAGGTTCAAGGGAGGGGTGATATGTCATAACCAGCGTTGTGCAATTTGTGGGGGGTTTTTTCTGTACTGCAGCAGTTCTTCACGTGGTATCCAGGTGGCTCTTTCAAACGTGTGATCTAGCTCTCTGGAGGAGTGTCCTTGCCGGGTGAAAGCCTTTTTAAGATTGGTGAGGTGGCAATCCTGGGTGTTCTCTTCAGTGCAAATGTGGTGATATCTGAGGTCATGGCTGTATATCACAGCTTTTTTGGTGTGTTTTGGGTGATTGCTGGTTCTGTGCAGATATGTATGTTGGTCTGTGGGTTTCTTGTATAATGCGGTCTGTATTTTATCATTCTGGATACTGATCATTGTGTCTAAAAAGGAGATGCTGGTGCTTCACAGAGTTGGTTTTGCCATCAAGAATGAACTCCTAAACCAACTCAACAAGTTCCCTATTGGAATTTATGTGCACCTTGGGACTCTCCATCTTAAACTGGTGGGGAGTCAATACAGCACTTTTATCAGCACATATGCTTCAATCCTTGAAGCTGCATATGATTCCAAGGAGAAATTGTATGCCAACTTTGACCAAGTCCTCTCTGACAGTCCAGTGGGAGACAGACTTATTCTTCTTAGCCACTTCAACGCCAGAGTTAGAAGGGACTTGAACCACTGGAATAGAACCATTGTCCAAAAAGGAGTAAGAAAGGTCAACTCCAACAGCATCCTACTCTTGACCAAATACATGGAACATGGACTCACCTTCATCAACACCATGTTCCACTAGAAAAAAAGGCAGAAGACATCATGGAAGCACTCACAATTTAAGCATTGGTACCTGATTGTCTGTGTCATTGTTTTGCAAAGATGTCTGCAACCCCAGACTATGCTAGAAGCTGTTGATTGCTGGACCGATCACCAATTGATCCACTTGGTTATATCATTCAAACTGGCTTCCAAGCAGTGGCTGTGGCAGAAGCAATGCTGATGGAAGATCAACTTCGAAGAACTCAAGGATCCAATCAAGTGAGACCTCTTCTACAAGTGTCTCAACAAAAAAATGGTGAATTTCAATCAACAACAATGAGAGAATACCAGCAGTGCTTGGGGTGCTTTCAAGTTGAAGGTCATCAGTGCCTGCAAAGAGACACTTAGATTCTCTACCAGGAAATATCAAGACAGGTTTGAGAATCACCAGGAGATCCAAGAGTTCATCAAGCACAAGCTCTTTTGTGCTTGGCAGAATTAGACCAACTCCAAGCAAAAGAAATTGAATCTTCAAGTAAAGGCAGAAGTCCAAAAAAGCATCTGCAATATGAACAACAGAGGGTGGGAAGACAAGGAGAAGGAGACTCAACATCTTGCTGCCATCCATAATATGCATGAATTTTATTTTATTTTTTTCAATGCCACCAAAGCCATCTATAGTTCAACCACTTAGGGATCAACCCCCTTGAGATGGACCAGACCTGATTAAGCAGAGGGGAACCATCAATACCCACTGGAAGGAGAAGTTTGAAGACCTTCTCAATTAAGACTCTGTTCTTGATAAAAGTGTTTTCAACTCCATCCTACAACACCCAGTCAGAGATTATCTCAGAATCCCTCCATTCCTGATGAGGTAAGGAATGCCATTAAGCAGATGAAGAATGACAAGGCATCTGGAGCTGATGGAATGCCCAGTGAAATCTTCAATAAGAGGAGAGTTCACCTTGCAGGTCCATGCACTCATCTTAAGGGTTTGGAATGAAAAGGAAATACTAGATGACATCAGGGATACCATGATCATGACAATCTTCAAGAAAGGAGACAGGTTGGACTGTGGAAATTTACACAGAGGGATTGCCTTTGAGTTAGGGCATCAAAAGGCACACCCAGCATGATCTTCACAGCTTACCTGCTGCAGGAAAAATTCCAGGAACAACATAAACCTCTCTATATGGCCACCTTTGAGCTCAGGAAGCCTTTCAACCTTGTCAACCAAGAAGCAATGTGGAAGTGTGTGCTCACTTGGAACCAGATCATCAGGCAATTGTCGATGTCTTTATTGAGGCATATAAAAAAAATTGGACTGATGTTTAACATTCAGAAGACTAAGGTCCTCCATCAACACACTCTTAATGAGCAGTCCCAAGCTCTGGTAATTCAGGTTCATGGTGAGACTCTGGAGAACACTGAGTATTTCCTGTACCTCAGAAGCCATCTCTCACAGAAGATTGACATCAAAGAAATACACCCTTGCTTCAAGTGTGCAAATGCAGCCTTTGTACACCTGAGAGAATGGGTGTGCAAAGATGGTGACATCAAATCCAAAGCCAAGCTCATGGTGTATCAAGTAACTGTGATCCTCATCTTATTGTACAGAGCTGAGACATGGACAATGTACAGGAGGCACCTCAAGTCATTGGAGAAGTACCATCAGTGCTGCTTGCTGAAGATCCTTCAAATGTAGTGTGAAGACAGAAGGACCAACATTAGTGTCCTGTCACAAGCAAACACCATGAACATCAAGGTGATGATCTTCTTCTGACATCACATTTGCTGGGTCAGTCATTTCATCTGGATGTCTCACGCTAGAATCCTGAAGCAAATTTTTTTTCCCAGCTCAGTCAATGTGTGTACACAAGAGGAGGGCAGAGAAAGCACTTCAAGAACATCCTCCAGGCCAATTTGAAAAAATGCAACATTAACCTCAACTCATGGGAGACTATTGCCCAGGGCCACCCTAAATGGAGGAGGAATGCACTACAAGGATTTCAGTATTCTGAAAACTTAAAATGACAACAGGAGATGGAAAAGCAGAGTGATAGAAACAGCGTATTGCAGACCAAATCCAGAATCTGGAGCCATACACCCCACATGGAAACATGTGACTGAGTTGCACCAGAGTCTGCTGATTCCCAGATTGGACTTGCCAGTCATATTTGGACCCATAGATAAGACAATAATGGAAGCAATCACCCTCAACTGCAAGGGATTGCCAAAGAAAAGAAGAGGCATAAGAACTATACAGGAAACTATTGATGTTCACACTTCAGGATGACGGTTCTGTTGTTCCTACGTACTGTAGCTGTCTCAGCATGTCAATATGATCATGCTGGGGGAAGCTGACCCTCAGGTTACTTTGGTCATCTTTGCTTCTCTTTCTCTTTCCTTCCCTCCTAAAGGAAACTTTAACTCTGTCTACACTGACACTGTTCACTCTGGTGACTTTTAGCCCTATGTTGAATTCACAAATTCTTTCAGTACCCTGAAGAGCGCTCTTGACTTTCGTATAAAAACACACACACTTGAGGTAACAACTAGCTAGATGTTACTCTGCCAGTTACATCAGTGTGTTGATTTTATTTATTTATTTGTTTGTTTGTTTGTTTATTTTTGTCATTGGTTCCCCAACAGGTTCCTAAACTGCTGGAATCAGCTCAGACAAACTATCTAATTTAGGTGGGAAGGGGCAAGGAAATTCTGGTCTCCTCAGGAATAAGACACCTTTTTACCCAAATGCTCCTCTTCCTTTCTCAAAGAGATAGGACACCATATTTTCCTTCCTGCTGTGGATGGAAGCTATTCTCTAAGTTGATGAATGGAAAGGACCATGAATAATTAATCATCAGCAATTTAAAATCACATTTCAATAAGTTTGAAATTGGTAATAAAACTGAGATCACCCATCATTTTTGCATAGAAAGAGCACATAGTGAAGTCCTCAATCTCAGGTATATTGCATTTGTCAGAAATCCTCACCTATAGCGATTAATTTCCATCACATATTCTAACGCATGTACTAAACCAAAACAAAGCTAGCAATAGGGAAACTTCACTTTCTTGCTTCCGAGGAAGGAGACTTTCATATATAAGGAACTCCCTTTTTTTCTTGTAAGTAATTATTTGGCAGACCATATCATACAAATTATAGTAAGTCTGTTGTCTTATGAAAATCTTGTGCTGTTTTCACTCATGCTGTGGATCCTCAAAGGATATAGAAACCTGTAAGTAATGATGGCTGTCAGTGAGCACATCTACATGTGTGCCCAACTCAAAAGTTGTTACTGTTCAGTCCCAGCACCGCACAGGTTGCTTTTGACCCTACTGCACAGTAGGTCGTTGCTACTGCACAGTAGCATTGGCGTTAAGGTTTGTGCCCACCAATGCTATATCGCCATAGCAATGAGCTATGTTGCTGTAGCTTGTTGCTACAGCAACATAGCATCTTGTAGATGCACCCTCTATGTACAATATCATACTTGGTAATCTTGCAGTATGGATATCACATGCTTGCTTTCATGGGAACATGCATATTTAAATTATCCTAGAACAGGATGACTTTATTCTCATACTACTAGAGGGAGAGGATTCAAAGAGCAATGAGAAGGCTGGTGAAAGCTAACACCGTCTTCCTCAACCAACACCTTTTATAATATCAAACCACCAGAACCTAAAGGCCCCTTCCCCTCTATTTTTTTTAGTGTTCAGAATCACAGGTAACCCCAAATGACTCTTAACAACTGCTAGAATTTCTCAAAATGTACGGGGCCTCTAGCTTTGACTAATGATAAAAAGTGGGCTTAGATACAATCCTAAAAAGCTGCCTAGTTAGTAGTCTGGTATGTTGGCACAATGTGCACTTTTCCATATGGTGAGGCAGGACTCCTCCAATCATTATATGCTCTCATTCAGATTCAGCCTGCTGCAGGAAATTAGCACTGTTCATACTTGTTTAGGCTTAATAAAAATCATTTTAGCTAAAGCACAGGGATAAGGTCACCATCTGCCACATGGAAATGCCAATTTCAAATGAGCAACAGTCGAAAGAGAGTGTCTTTCATTCTTAGACACTTTCAGAAAGAACTTCAAATGGGTGCTGGAATCAATTAGGGTTTTGCCCAGCAGACCATAAGACTTCATTTACATATCAGATTTTCAGTTCTGTAATTACAGGTATGTATATTTAAACAGCAGCTTGTCTATTATGCCTTCATGAGTTTTGCATGGAATACAGTTCTTCCTTATTTACATTTAGAAACATCTGTCTCTCTGTAGTATGTCAAGCTACAAATGATTCGGAGGTGTTATCCAGAATGTCTATGGAATTTAATGGACCAAATTCATATGTCAATTCACTGGAACAGCAATTGCACCAGGGTTGACTTTGATCCATTACCTCCAATTATGTAATCTATACAAATATGACCTGAGCTATGTGAATAAAAACATCTTTTACAAATACATAATCTTTCTCCTAAAAGTTTAATTGTACCTCTTGATTGGGGAAAAAATAGTATAGTACATCACAATTTATTTTTCCTTAAAATACAGTACACATAAAACTAAACATTTTCTGTGGGTTACAAAGAACGTTTATGCTTATTTATTCAGAGTGCATGTACTATATGCAATACATAATTAATGACTTCAGAATGAATGATTGAATATGACCTTATCATGACAGAATGTTTGCACTCTAATGAAGGAGATTAAAAAATGCAACTGCATCTGAGAAATTGAATAGCGCTCTCTCACTTGCATTTGGTAACATCTGCTTTTCAAAATGATATTCAAGGTTACCCAGCCTTTCAAAAATTAGACATGAAACTTATGCTTGGAAATATCGTTAATCTTCTTTATTAGTCTACTCTTATTCTGGTCATGATAAGACCAGATAGGCAAGTATAAGTTTTGCAGTGAGTTAAATGTTGAATTCTTATATTTGTGATGGTTATTTTTTTTTTTTTCATATTCATGAGACTTAAACAACTTAGGGAGAGAACATCATGTGCAGATGCAAAGTGGGTTGGAACACAAATATTTAGGATTCACCAGGGTTAGTAGCAATAATATTCACTTCTTATGCTTTAAAGTAATCTGTGATGGGTTTCTTTATTCACAAAGTAGATTCCTGACCAATTACAAGCTGTCATGCTGCTGATTTGGTAGCAGAAAGAAAAATTGCTTATGATAGTTACATTAAAATATGTTTGGAGACAGACACGCATATACACTAAAATTTGGGAAGAGATTCTTTTCATTCCAAGACTTTCAACATTTTGCATTAATGATATCATATATTCTAATGTGTCGTGCCCAAATTTTGGACAGTGTAGTTCCATGGCCAGTTGAAGCAGACATCACCATGCTTTATACTGTACGATACCTTTAAGGAACATTTAAACTTCTTATAGTACTTATTGGAATGGTGGAAAGCATTAATGGAAAATAGGCTGGGGTAGATTAGGTCACTCAAGAAGGCTGGATTCTCTGTCTCTGTTAGAGGCAGTACCTATCAGGAGCCAAAATTTTACATTTGTTCTGAGAATCCACACTCCAATCCAGCAAAAGGACAAGCCCCAAGAAAGTCTCCTTCTAGAGGTAGACAACCCAGAATTCTTCATTTTAAGATTTTGTCATGTTTTGACACTGAATTTTTTGGTTTTACTTCATGTGCGTAAGCAGCAACTGCACCTTAGTCAAGATGACTGGAGCAGAATGGACTTTGAAAGGAAGTGCATCACAGCTAACGCTCAGAACATCTCTGAATTACTTGCCTGTATTTAGTTTAATTGACTTAACAGGACTACCTACAGTGGCATCCTCCGGTGATGAACAGTTACAATTATAGAGTACATTTGTAGACATAAGAGTTCAGTTTTATTGACATTGTATGCTAATGGATGAATGCTTTTCTGTGCTTAGCAGGGTTGCAATGAGGGTGTGTGTGAGGGGGGGAGGCAGGGGTCCTCTGGGAGGGGAGGAGAAAGGGAAGGATGATAGAGGAGAATCAGTGGGCAACCTGTGCCCCTTGAGAGGAGCAAAACAGGAATTTTCCATAAAAATCATGAAAGAGAAGACAAAGCTAAATAATAGTAATACCTAGCACCACATCCCTAAGGAAGTATAATACATTGAATTCCCCATCTGGATAGAATGAGTGTTATAGTCAGCAAGAACACTAGCATGGGGCATACTGTGTTGCAGTTTACAGGGGTAGCAAAGTGTTCCTTACATTACAGTGGAATCCTTCTTTGAGCTGGATTCCTGTAATAAGCCAGGTACTCAGTTTAGTTTCTGTTTCCACTCAGAATGCTGGTCAAAGCAGGGATATAACCCTTAAAAAAAAAGAAGAGAGACACCAGATGTGGTTCTGATGTAAAGATTGACTCTCTCAAAGTGGTGTAGTTCCATGTTTATTGTACTTCATCCATTCCATTTCAAATATCTTCAAAAAAGATATTCCTTTCTTTATTTTTTCTTTTAGATAGTTCAGCACGGGACCTGGAAAGCTTTGTCCTACTCCTTTATCACATAGCCAGTTGAAAAGATTCTGCTTGCCAAATTAAACTTTGAGCTGCATATCCATTGTCTTTAGTGACACCAGTGCAGTCCTAATGTCTACAGGGCATTTACACAAATGTAACTGTTAGGAATATAATAAACACTTTTTGGTTGGCGTTTCTCAAGAAGGAAAGAATCGGTCTCACGTTTTAGCTGTATCAGTTATATAGGGCTAACATAAGAAAAAAGTCACCAAGGTGAGCAGATGCCTCTAAATACATACAAGGGAGCAACTGAATAAAGTTATTTGTATGCAATCACATTTTACTTTTTATAACCACATTAAGAATCAACAAAATCAGGTACTATTGTTTAAAGTCTGTCCTCTAACTGCATGCAATAGATAATCTAATATATAATCTACTCCAGACAAATCCCCAGTATTAAAAATAAAAGCTGATCTATTAATCAGTTCTCCCCTGAAAGAATGCTCTGTTGTTGAGGTGTAGGAGAAATACATAGACAACATTATACCATAAAGAAAACATATCAGTGAAATCAGAAGACTAAGATTATGGCCATACTTACAAGCTTGCAGTTACAGCTCTGCTACAGCCTGGTGCCATATTCTTCTTGCCTTACATTTCATTAAAATTCTTTTGACAACATCCTTTGTGCATGATGATTTTTTCCTAAAAGGCCATCTGAAACAATAATTGTTATCATAGCGTATCAAGTTCTTTCATTCATATTTAATGGTCATGAGAAATATTAAAAAGCAAAGCTTCCTCTGAAGTTGACACCTATGGTAGGGTTCCCCCCACCCCCTTCAGTATTTGAAAATCAGTGCTGAAGGCTTACTTTAGCCAGCATTGTTCAAGCAAAGCCCACAGGAATGCATTTAATTTCTTATAATAAGAAGACATCTTCCTTGAGACTCATTGTAAATCTCTATTTCATGAGAAAAATGTTCAATAATATATTACTGTAATTTTAGTTGTTTATTATATGGATCTTGGATTTTGACATACCTATATGAGCTGTGCCAATGAGTTTCTGACAGGGAGCTACAAAACAGTAATAGTGTAAAAAGGCTACATCTGAGCCTCTTTCAAGCAATATTTATAGTGTCAGAAATCTGTTTTTATAGTCATGAATGTTTAAAGGGAACATGCCTTTAATTTTTTTGTTAATAACATTTTAAATCATAGATTTTTTTTTTGCTTATCAAGAAGGGAGGCTGAAATTATTTTGCTCTTAAAGTCCACATCATCTTTTGTTTTTTCCCAAAGCAAACAGTAGCTTATTCTAGTTTCTCCATACAGTTAGTGTTTTAACTATACATTGTTAGTTAAAATACTGCAACACACATTTTCTGATATTGGTGCTGTGACTTGAAGGCTTTCTGATGTTTGAAGCCAGTTTAATTCCTATATGCTGCTTTTAAATATTCATAGCTGAGTTGAATATTTGTCTTATTCATAAGAAAATACCTGCAAAAGAGACAAAGTCAATCTATAGGCCTGAGTATAAATTTTTAAGTATGGGGCACCAAAACTATGTGAGGTTAAATTTTGTAGCAACAGATGCTATTAGAAAGCCATTAAAATGTACATAGAATATCACTGTGGTGTTTTCTCTGCATTTTTTTCTTCAAGTGGTATGGGATTTATGAAAAGAAAAAGGTTACCATTGATCTTCTGATGATTTTTTTAAGTAAAATTATTTTTAAATGATTTAAATGGTAACTTCTTCATGGTAAGGATATTCTGTCTCTAGATATGTCCCTATACTCAAAAAAAATCACTGTGTTAAAATGGTTTCTTGAATCAGGACCTTAATATACAGCACATAATGTGAGGGTGACCCAATTTAAATAACAACAAATATTTCTAATGTACTGTAATTAATTAAACAATATGGCTTTCTCAATATTAAAAAAACAACCACACAAACAAATGAAACCAGTATTGCAGAAGGCAAAATCTTAGCGCAAAAATATACTTACACATATTATTAAAGATCTTTTTTCCCCTAACTGGGAATTTTATTTGAGTAAGGGCCACAGAATTAAACCACTAGGAACCAACTCTTAATTCTTTCATTTTGATAGCCCATCCAAGATATTAAGGTTCTGATTTTTATTCACAGTGAGATCCCTTTACTTTCCCCTTAGTGTGTAAAGGGATTTTAAAATGGTTGAAATTATATTCTTCCTTGTTTTAACATCCCTTTACATGGCCAGAGTGGTGGAAAGAGGCTTAAGTGTAAATGGAAAACAGGTCTAAAATGTAATAAAATGAAAGAGTCCCAGCAAAGCCCAACCACAGTGCTAACTTGTGAAAAACACTGTTTTGACCTAAAGATAAATCACTTCCAATTACCCATGATGCGGACTGGAGGTCTATACACAGTGTTTTGTTAGGTTTTACACCAGGGAAATTACCAATGTTGGCTTATAACCTTTGTTTTATTAGGACAGTTTTATAACTTTTGTTGCAGCTAACTTAGCTTTCATTTCTTTCAGCTATTACGTAGGTGCTATGGCTGGCTTGAGAAAGGAAACAAAATGACAGTTAATTTTAAGTGTATGGATTTTGCTTCCATTCTGTCCAGCTATTTGACAACAAATACATTTATTTACCACAGTATTTAATAGCATATGTCTAAAATAATTATAAATATCTTGAACTATTTCCTTTCAAAAGGTTTAATGTACTCGTTTGTTTGCTTGTTTAAAATTAGATGCAACTGGAATTCAGAGTTAAGTACAATATTCTCTAAAGACCAAATACTGTGGTCTGAATTTCTACTAGTCTAGCACATGCTAATCAATTAATTGGGCATTTCAGAAAATAGGTCTGTAGGGATGCTGTTAAGGATGGAGTTTAGGTATTATGTTTCAAAATATCAGTCTATTGCAGCATATTGCTAATTGGATTACACAGAATACTTACTGCTCTGGCATTTCTCATTTGGTTTCATATTTATAATGGTGTGGGGTATGTTAACTAAACATTTTTCAGTTTTCAGCTTCTGATATGGAAAACAGTTGATATGACAATGTTGAGACATTATTTAGATAGTTGTCATGGAGGAAGACTGAAAAACCGAACTGATTATTGTCCTAGGGTTTTGCATGGTGGTGATTTAAGGCATAAAAGAGGCCTTCTTATGTCTACTGCTAATGACCAAGGGCATATCTGGGGGTTAGATTACATATTTAGATGATGTTTGTCAGTGTTAATTTGACCTAAAACTAAAATATATACCAGCTTTGAGAGAAGATTTTTCAGTACTACATTTTCAGTAGACAATAGATAGATTCAGGACATTCCCTCTTAGACTAAATGTGACGCCAAAAGTTAGGTTTTACTTTAATTTAATGTCTTATGCTGGAGGGTCTTTTCACCAAGGACAAAAAAAAAAGTTTGGGTTGTACTAAAAATATGTACTAAAAAATATTACCTGGAATTAAATTTGAATAAGATTATTTTAGTCCATTTGGGGATACTGGCTAGATTTGCTTCAGTGTGTTTGCTTTATAAGAAATAATTTCTTCTAATAGTCTAACAACTGCAGAACAATTTTGGTAGAGATCTCTGATTCAAAGTAGCTGCAGAATATCCTAGTTTTATCACACATGAAAAACAAACAGTATTCTTCACATCTGGCTCCATGCATTTTTACTTAAGGGAGCTTGCTGGTCTTTGTTCAGCTAGATGAATACAGGCTTTTTTTAGCCCTGAGTAGCCCATAACAGGTAGCTTAAGTTCATTCCAAGGAAATGGGAAAACAGATTTAAGCCCCTGTGGCTGAATAGGGCCTAGTACTCAGATCTCCTATGTTCTGGTCAAGTGCCCAAAACATTAGGCTGTGGGGCTAAAGCGGGGGTGGGCAAAATGCGGCCCGCGGGCCAGATGTGGCCCACCAGGCCATTCCATCCATTCCACGGGGTCCCTAAAAAATTTAAAAAATTAATATTAATCTGCCTTAGGCTGCCTGTCATGCAGCCCTCAATGGCTTGCCAAAACTCAGTAAGCGGTGCTCCACCCAAAACAATTGCCCGCCCCTGGGCTAAAGACTAGTGGCTTTCCTCTTCCTAGTATATGCTGAATATGCCTTATGAATAGGGCCCCTCCAGGAATTTATGTGCAGGAATGGCTTGTTATGGAGTCCCAAACAGCCTTAGGCAGAATTTACACGCTAACAAGAACATTGAATTCAAACTGGTGGATGAACTAAGCAGGCTCAATAGCTACATTTCTATTGTATAGCCCATCCTTGCCTACGTGCTATCTAGCACTCATTGATCTGCACTGACATACACATAAAAAGTTAGGCGTGGCTCTGCTGAATTGCAAACTAGTTAAATGGCACACACATTCCAACTAAAATTCAGCTATCATATTCAGGCCATTTAATTGCTGTGAATCCTTTCCAGTCATGCCTAACCTGATTTCCTTCTACAATGAGGTGATGGGCTCTGTGAATAGGGGGACAGTAGTGGATATGATATGTCTTGACTTTTGAACAGCTTTTGACAGTCTTGCACAACATTCTTATTAACAAGTTAAGGAAATACAGACTAGATGAAGTACTATAAGGTGAATACATAACTGGTTGGATCTTCATGTTCAATGAGTAGTTATTACTGGTTCAATGGCTGGTTAGAAGGAGGTATCAAGAAGGGTTCCTTATGGGTCTGTCCTGGGTCCAATGTTGTTCAACATCTTTATTAATGATTTGGATTATGGGATTGAGTGTATACTTAGCCAATTTGTGGGCAACACCCAAGTTGGGTGGAGTTGCAGACTGGAGGGTACGATTAGGATCCAGTATGGCCTGGATAGATTGGATAAGTGGTTCATAATCAATCAGATGAAACCCAGCAAGGACAAGTGTGAAGTCCTGCACTTAGACAGAATAACTGCATGTACAAATACAGAGTGGGAAATTAATGGCTAGGTTGCAGTACTTCAGAGAAGGACCTGGAGCTTCAGAGAAGGACCTGGAGATTTTAAGCTGAATATAAGCTGTGACCATGTTGCAAAAAAGAATGAGAGTGATCTTGTTGCACAACAAAGGAGTGTCTCTTGCAAATCAAGGGAATGGATTCTTCCACTCTTACTTAGCACTGGTGAGTCCTCACCTTGAGTACTGTGTCCAGTTTTGGGCCCTGTACTTCAAGAAGGATGTGGACAGGTTGGAAAGAGTCCAGTGCAGAGCAACAAAAAATGATTTTGGGCCTGGGAGGCAGGACTTATGAGGAAAGGTTGAAAAAAACAATGGTCATTTAGTCTGGAGAAGAGAACACTTTGGGGCAATTTGATAACAGTCTTCAAATACCTGAAGGGTGATTATGGAGCAGATGGAGATGGGCTTTGCTCTGTGGCCATAGGGGACAGGACTTAAGCAGCAGTAGAGGAAATCTAGGTTGGAGATTAGGAGGATCTTTCTGACTATGAGGATAGTCAAGCATTGAAACAGGCTACCTACAGAAGTTGTGGACTTTCCATCCCTGGAAATTTTCAAGTGCAGGATTGGACAGATTTAGCTGGGTTGGAATAGTCTGAGATAATCCTGCCTTGAGCAGATGACTGGAATAGATGACTGTGCGAGTTTCTTTCCAGCCCCACTTTCCTATGATTCTGTGATCTACTGCCTAGTCCTGGAGGCACCTAATATTCATAATATTTCAAAGTTTCAAAGAAAGGCCTCCACCATCTGGAAACCATAACCCAGAACTTTTCCTTTGCCACTCAAGGTGCAATTCTAAATACTTAGAAATGTCTTTTTTATCTTCAAGAAAATATTATGAAATAAGTGTGGCAAAGGAAAAGTTCTGGGTTATGGCTTCCAGATGGTGGAGGCCTTTCTTTGAAACCCCGTGTTTAAGACCTTAGGGAGGGGCAGAATTTCAGATGCACCCCTGTCTTCAATGTTTCCTAATGCCTAAATCTGGGAAGCTTCTGGCTGGGCAAGTTGACTTCAGTATACTCAGCATTCTGGCTGATTTCACTTCCATTCTGAGGCATCTAACTCTCCCTTGTTTGGGATTCCACTCCAGGGCACCTAAGTAAACTTTTAGGTGCCTAAATCCTTCACTAGATGAAGCCACAAAGATAAGATCAATAGAATGGTATTTGAATGCACTTCCCCTTACTTTTTTCCCTGAAGCTCTAGGGTTGCTTGAAATTATATGTTGTTAAGAGATTATTTTAAAATACTATCCTATCATTTTACAGTTTCCTGTAGTTATTTAGATGTCTAGATTACAGGCTGGATTGATGTATCTGATTGAAGCAGTGGTGATGCATAGGGGGTACACAGGGGTGCATGTGCACCCCCTGAGACTGCCGGTATACCCCTTGACAGCCACGCTCACCACTTAGGCAATGGGCAGGGGGGTCAGTCGGGAACACTGGTGCCCCCCCTGCAAGCACTGGCCAATCGCTGTACTCACTGCAGCTGCTTCTGGGAGTGGCTGCAGCAATTGGCTGGCGCTTGCTCCCAGCAGTGGCCGCAGCCACTCCTAGAAGGGCTGCAGTGAGTGCAGGGATCAGCACCAGTGCTCAGCTGTTGCAAAATCACCCGGGGGACCCCTCCCCTGGACCGCAGTATCACCCACAGGGGACTGCCTCCTCCAGTCGGTGGGACTGGTCGGGGGGGGGCACTTGTCCCCCTGACTAAGGCAAAACCAGTCACCGATGGATTGAATTATACAATATGGATATCACAGGGCCAAAGTCATCCCTGGACAGGTGACTGCTGAAAGTAGCAAGGGGCCTGATCCCTATTTTTTTTTTTTTTTTGGCAGAGCCTGCCTGCAGCTGGGGATGACCTGCCAGTGGGCTGAGTAGCCCCTGAGCTGTGGGGGTCCTGGTCCTTTCCTCTGTGGTGGTAGTGTTCCCTCTGGGGACACCCAGGTGGGCAGCTATTGGGCTGCCAGCTAGGAGGCAGCACACAGACGGATCCAACTCTTCCTCAAGCCCACCCACCAGAAGCCCTCTGGGTGCTGCTCCCTGGGTGACCTTGGGGAACAGTTAGCCCACTAGCCGCTCATTTGTGGGGCACAACAGCTGTGGAGGGAAGGGGCCCCCCATAGCTCAGGGGCTGCTCAGCCTGCTGACAGCTCACTTCCCTCCCTCCCCCAGAGAATTGGGTCCCTCGCTGTAACAGTGATGGAAGCCTCTACATTGAAATTGTGGGTTTATAATCATCACAATTAAAAATTACCATTTCAGTTTAGGGGACTAAACCCCTGTCACATACACAAGTGCCTACAATTGACAAGTCAAAGGGTAGGAGGGAAACAAAGGTGAAATGATTTGCTCAACTGGGTTAGTGGCAGAGAAACTAGGGCAACTGAGTCCCAGTTCAGAATCCCAATCCCTGGGCCATAATACATCTGCTATTTATTTATAAATGCTTCAGCATTTAGAATAAATGTGATACAGTTGAACCAATGTTTTCAAAACCAGCATGTCAAAACGCAGAATCCATGTGTGACTTTAGGCAAGTAATGGGCTCATATGCTCCCCCACATTTAAATGAGCATAAAGGCAAGGGACAGAAATTACACACAAACCAGTTCAAGTAATCAGAAACTGGTTTAAACCTGTAACAGAACAGAAGCTCAGTGTACATAAATCAGTTTCAAAATGGCTGAAACTGGTTTAAGAGAAACCTGGTTGAATGTAGTATCAGACTTAAGTTTATGAAACTTCTGTTCCAGATCCCTTCCTGGTTCAAGTTAAATCACAGTCCCCCAGCATAGTTTCCAGCCCTGGGCTGTGTTGTGCTATCTGCTTCAGCAGAGAAGGGTTGGAGGGGCTGGGGCTGGGGCTGGGGCTGGGGGAGGGAGCAGGGACTGCCACCAGGCAAGCCCTAACTGAGATCTGGGGACAGGGAGGGAGGGTTAAACTTCCCTTTTCCTGAGTACAGAGCTGTACTGGCTTGCTAACAACTTACTGCTGGCTGCAACTGTGGACTACAAATCCCAGAGGTACCAGGAAGAGGAAGTGATGAATAACCCTGAGGAGTCCTGCTGCTGTAATTCTGGACTGCAAATCCCAGAGACTTGAGGGGCAGCAGGAAGAGGAAGCAAACACACAGCCCATGCTGGCTATATGCTAGAGAGCTGTGCTCTAGAGCCTCTTCTCCCCCGTCCCCACCCAGCTTCTGGCCTGAGTCACTGCAGACATGTGGCTGCATTTTCTGAATCAAAAGTGAATATCTGTCCAGTTGTTTCTCAGTTTAGTCTCTGCATTTTAGACTAATCTGCAAAGCCTGAATCAATTCAGCCTTGGGCTTTTTGACTGTCTATATACTTAGCCAATGAGTCAGTTGTACACCAAAAGTAACTGATAGGTGAAGAAGGATTGAAAGGACTGGTTGCATGGCACTCCCTCCAATTTCTTCATCTCTAAAAAGCACTTCTGCTCCTGTTCATAAAAGTTGAGTTGCCCTGGAGTAAAGGTGGAAAATAAAGACCGTAAGACCACGTACAGGAGTTCAGTTTCTACTAGGAGAATCACCGCTGTCTTGATAGAAACTAGGGGCATACCAGAGTTCATTCAATTTCTCCTGGAAAAAAAATCCCTCCTTTGGGAGAAAAATCTTCCAGATCTCCCTTGTGAGAGTTTCGCTTGCCAGAGCAAGTAACTGTACATTGCTCCACTCCCCTCCCAGTCCAGTATGGGAGGAGAATGGAGTAGTGGGGCAATCCTTTCCCAGACTGGAGATGTAAGTATTAAAAAGAACAGTAGCCAATAACAAGGGAGGGCTTTATTGCAAAGAGGTTAGAGGCAAATACTATATTTTCCCTGATACACACAGAACTTTTTCTCTCAAAATCAGCCCCATACACTTCATTTTTCCTCCATACAACCACTGTCCTTCAGAATTGTATTCAGGAATATGTATAGACAAATGTTATCATATGTCACATGGTTTGAATTTTAAATGATTGTTCTAACAGGCTTCTATTAGTGAATGACATGGCTCAATTAGCCTAGTATAGGATGGAAGGGACTACCTCCTTTCTAGGGTCAGGCAAAGAGGCAATCAGTAATCCTTGACAAGTCACTGTTCTTCTCTACCCCACTTCCTTCATCTCTAAACACTTCTCTTAAAGGGTGTGTGGGAGTATTAATTATCTACCATTTACCCAGTAAAAAGATTCTACAGGTTAATAACCTCTGATGTATATTAGATGCTAATTAATATTATATTAATATGAATTATGATTTGTATATGCAAAGCATTAGAGAAATGCAAATGTGCTGAATTTGTAATTACAAATGAAACTGAATATTGAGATTACAATAAAATAAATGTCATGATGCAGTGATTTTTCCCTCCTTGATGCATGCCTAAAGCTCATCTTATTGCTTAGGAGAGTTTTATTCTTTCAAGGTGGAAAGGGAGAAAGCAATAAATATTTACAGTTGCTATTATGAAGAAGCCTGCATTTTACTATTGTGTGTTACTTTGTAAATGCAAAGCTGCAAAACCACTAATGACTACCTATAATAGGCAATCCCCTATTGCAATAATATATTTAAAGAATCTCCAAGGTTTTTAGTGCAGCTTTGTTTGACTTTCAGTTAAAGACCATTTCTACTAGCTAATTGACATTTGCTAACCCCTTGATGTTCAGTAAAGCAGGTTTTGTTGCACTCATTTTGCTAAGAAAGTAGACATGGATCTTTTTTTAAGTCCTGTTTTAAATCAACCTGTTTTAAGTCAGACAAAGAATCACTGTTTTTACAATGTACAACAGTGACACATATGAAAATAAACATAGCAACATATTATCTTCTCGGAGATTTCTTTTATTCCCTTCCTTGTTCATTTATAAGAACCCCATTTATTTTTCTTTTAGCTCAAGGTAAGTCTCCTAGGATTCTAGGATGCATCAAATGAAAAAGGAATGCATATGGGCCATGGAAAGATGGGTGGGTAACCAAGGAAGCATACTAGGAAATAGCAAGAACTTGCAGGGACAAAATCAGGAAGGCAAAGGTCAAAAATGAACTTCACCTGGTGAGGAAAGTTAAGGGCAACAAGAAAAGGTTCTATAAGTATGTTGGCAAGAAAAGAAAGACCAAAGAAGATGTGTGTCTGATACTGAATAACCAAGGTAAACTCTTATTAGAAGATGCAAAAAGGCAGAGCTACTCAACAGCTATTTTGTCTCAATCTTCACAAAAAAATTAGGCTGCAACCAAATAACTAACAAAGATTATTTGGATAAGGAAGGGGCAAGCAGAGGGATGAGATAATAAAAGGAAGTTGGCGAGCTTTTTGATGAGTCTGAATGAATTCAAATCATCAAGGCCTGATGAACTTCATAGAAAAGTACTGAAGCAACTGGCAGAGAAGAGCTCAGAATCCTTGGCAGTAATATTTACAAAGTTGTAGCAGAGAGGCAAAGTACTAGAGGACTAGAAAAATGACCAACATTTAAGAAAGGCAAAAAGGAGGACCTGGGAAACTATAGATCAGTTATTCTCATCTTGATACCTGGGAAGTTATTGGATAATACCCTAAGTCCATCTGCAAGCATCTGCTGGAAGAAAGGGTGATCACAAACAGTCAATATGGATTTACTAAGAACAACTTGTGCCAAACAAACTTGAGCTCCATCTTCAAGAGGAAGACTAGTTGAGTGGAAGAAGGGAATGCAGTGAACTTCAGCAAGGCCTTTGGCAAAGTCCCACATGGCCTTCAAAAAAATCTCCATGGTCTAGAAAAAACTGACAATGTGGTTAGACAAATGGCTCTATAACTGGAAGCAAAGGGTAAATGGAAATGGATCTATGTCAGACTGGCACAGGGTTTTAGGTACAGTCCCACAGGGGCCTGTGTTGGGTCCAGTGCTGTTCAACGTATTTATACATGATTTGGATGCTGAAATAGATAGTTTCTTGAGCAAATTTGTAGATGGCATGAAACTGAGAAGTATCATAAATGCATTGACGACAGGAGCACAATCTTGACAGATTGGACAGGTGGGCTTGAACTAATATCATGAAGTTCAATGCTAACAAATTCAAAGTGCTACACTTTGGGAAGAATAATAAAAAATTCTAGTACAACATGGGAGACACCTGGATGGATGGGAACAATACAGAGAAGGATCTAGGAGTCTTGGTGGATCATAGGCTCAATATGAATCTGAAGTGTGATGTAGCTGCACAAAAATGAATACAGTTTTGGGCTGTATCAACAAAAGCATTAAATGTAAGACATGGGAGGTGATAGTGCCTCTTGACTCAGCACTGGTTAAGCCTCCTCTAGAGTATTGTGTGCAGTTTTTGGCTCCACATTCTAGAAAGGATGTAGAAAAGTTAGAGAGTCCAGAGGCAGGTGACCAGGGTGGATAAAAATCAGATTTTTTTGGTTTAATTGTATTTTTAAATTTGTTTTTAAAGATTTTTTTTAAACCTATGTAAAGATGGTGTTGTTTTAAGATATGTTAAAGCTCAAAGATATCATGATGGAATGGGGATTATAACATCTAATGATATACTAATTGAGACAATATATTCATGTAACCTTTTTAGAAAAGTTTTATAAATAGGTCACAACAGGCCATGTACTATGTTAGGGGCCCAATCCCATGGGGTTTCCAGAGGCTTTATAGGTTAAAGAAAACCATTCTACCCAATGGGACTCAGTGCTCAGTCTAGAATATCCCATTAAGCATCTCTGTGATGCTTTGTTTCAGTTCTCAAACTGTGGATTTGTGTCTGCAGAGATAACATCCTTAATAGCAGTATATGGAGATGAGAGAGAACAGATCTGATTACCTACCCATCAGCCCTCTTGTCTCTTTGCAAGTTTGTGTACACAAAGTCAACCCCTTACCTCTCTCTAAAAGTGCAAAGTTTCGAGAAGTTAAATGAATAAAGGATGTCAAATGTGCTTTTTGTAGAAAACAATGATTAAATCAAGGCTTCCTGACTAATGCTTTAAATCATGATTTAAATAGATTTGATTTAAATCAAATCCACCCTGCAGGAATAAAAAATAATAAAGGGCTTGAAAGGCAAGTCATACGAGATGTTATAAGCACATTCAGCTTGCAGAAAAGGTGCTTGAGAGGCAAAGCGATAGGAGTCTTCAAATATCTGAAGGGCTGCTATAAAGAAGCTTGAAAATAAATTTTCTCTCTTGATGCAGAGAATGGGATATGGACCAATGGTTTGAAGTTGCAACCAAGGTAGATTTAGATTGCATATTAGGAAAAACATCTTAATTGTTAGTGAGGTAGTAGAATACAGTGCCCAGAGAAGTTATGGAATCTCTATCATTGGAGGTATTCAAGAAAAGGTTGGACAAGCATTGGTCATGGATGATCTAGGAATAACTATGCCTGTGCTTTATTATGACTGTTTTCCATGCTTCTGGGCTTTTTTGGTTGGGGCTGGGAAGGATTCTTTTTTTTCCCCCTTGTGCTGCTTTGTGTGTCAGGGTTGTGTGGTGTACGTTTTTTGTATGTGTGTTAGTTTGTTTTTGTTTTTTACCTTCCTCGGAAGCATTGGAAATTGGCTGTAGCCAAAACTGGAGATTTTTAACTAGGGTGTGCCAGTGCTTCTGCTGGGACTGAAATCCAGGGGTTTCTACCTAGAGGGTCTTGCTTCTCTGCTCAGGGTCAGACCAACTGCCATACTGAGGATCAGGAAGAAATTTTACCCTATGGTCAGATTGGTACAGACTGGGGTGGGGGTTGCCTTCCTCTGTAGTAGAGGGTCTGGCCCTCTTTCTTGGATCTCTCAAATGTATTTTAATAACCCTGGAGAACTTAGCAGGAGAACTTTGGCTGTCATTGTCCCCCTGCCTTAGCTGCACCAGGTTAGAGGGTTTGTCTCATGATTGTGTCAGAGTTGACTGTGTAGTTTTACTAATAGGTTAGAGTCTTGTATATGGCATTTTGGATAGAGACAATCCTGCCTTTGATGGGGGTGGGGGAGGTTGACTAGATGATGTCTGGAGGTCCCTTCCAGCCCTACTTTTCTATGTTTATGATTCCTTCATGTTCTTCCTGAAGGGTCTGCAGTTCTGTAACCCTCCTTCTGGTTGAGAACTCTAAATGCTGTTCCCTTATAAATGCATCAAAGCATTTCCAAGGACAATGTGATGGCAATTTGGATGGCCTTTTGCTCAGAAGCTGGGCACAGCTCCTCTTCATCCTTCTCTGCAGCTGTTCAATCAAAGAAGGGATCCCAATTGATGCCATGAAGGGGAACAATTGCTGAGGCAGCATATCATTTATTTTTCTGATGCATTTTTATATATGAAAATTGGAGCCTATTTTATCTTTACAAATTCAATAGAAAAACATCAACATATGTTGCAATATTGTTTTTACATTGCATTAGTAATCTCACCTTTCAGTGCAGTTGGCCAATATCTGATCTCACTGAAGTCAACCTTATATTGCCTTGATTTTCTTGGCTTTAGTGAACGTCCTTTGATTTATATTATTACGACAATGAAAACAGATCTGAGTAAAGCCGCAGGGTTAGGTTGTGACATGCAGACATGCTCTTAAGAGATTGATCTTAATTTACAACATCCAGTTACATGGTTGCTAAATGATCATTCCCTTCAGATGCAAGGTATTCTTATGCTTTTGAGGGAGTCTCATGAGAACTGTTCCAAACTTCCATAACCATAATCTTTAAGGCTGCTTTGCTACAATATGCAAAAATTGTGGCTTTTCAAAAGAAAACAATGTCTGTCTCTCTATCTGTATTTTCACCATAATATCTGAGTACTGATATACTGGAAAATGGGTGCCTTTCTGGGAGAGGGTAGGGAGGGTTAAAGGCTCAGTCCTAATCCCATTGAAATCAATGGAGATTTTGCCATTGACTTGAATGGGGGCATGAATAGCCCCCAATTTTTCCAATAGCTCTTTTCATGTTCAGTGTATAGAACCAGTGAAGATATTTTTATACCAGCCTGAAATTTGGATAAAATGTTTTCTCTGCTTTTGTAGTACTGTCTCTGTCATGAATCAATTGGTCACATAATAAACAGCAAAATTCAAGTACAGAAGGAAACAAGTGCTAAGTTTTCAGAGCTCCCATTATATAGAAGCTGAAACTTTCAACTAATATTGCAACAAATAAACTGAAATTGGATTGTTTTGTAAAAATACTAGAGCCCTTAAACTGTAGGCTTTTATGTAATTTTATTTGTACTTTTGTCTTCTGCAAGAAAAAAAAAAAATGTTCTTTCTTGGCAGTGAAGTGAGTGTTGAATTATGAATGGATTTCAAAAGACTAGAAAGTCCTTTTATTTTTCAGGCTTCAGTAGAACGCCTGTGTGGCAGCATCAGTGGAATAAATGCAGCTGTGTTTGTATATCACAGAAACAGTAATAATTCCTTTAATTGTATTATAATTCTTTCTTGTGGTAGTTGAGGATGGTTTCTTTAACATCATAGATTTTTGATCTCTCAGTTATAGCTAATGCTTTGAGACCTACATTGTGCCTATCCTGACCTGAGGAGATGCATAACTCTCCCATTCTCTAAATGAGCAGCCTTACTTGCTTCTATCAGTACTGTAATGGTGGGGGGTATGGAGGTGGGGAGGTACAGCAAGCAGGGCACCCTCCCTAGGTGTGGGGGAGTTATAGTGGATGTCATAATCACTCCCTCTCTGAGAGTTTTGCTATGCAGGTAGTCCTATGCCATTCAGCCATAGGAGACCAGACAGCACTGGTGGGAGGAGCAGAACAGTGTCCCCCAGACTTTTGCCACTGGAGGTATGGCTGTGCTCTCCAGTCTCCCTAGATATGCTAGAGGGTGAAGACAGAGCATCACGGACACCAACCGGGGAGCCTGCACCAAGGGGCTGCTGCAGACGCACTGGAACCCTGCAGCATGAGGTTCCTGCAGAACAGCAGCACATCTGCGGAGGGTGGGGAGTAAAGCTTTGTCTCCCATGGCAAAAACCCTGGGGGAGTGTCATTCTGCTCTTCTCCATGTACTACAGGTTGTAGGACTGCCTGGCTGCTATGGCTGGGCAGCACAGGTCTGTGCCTGCATAGCAAAGACTTCTGGACTGGCAGCATTCTGGTGCCCTTGCTGTAGCCAGTGCGCAACAAGCTTTCTCCTCAGCTGTAGCAGTCAGGGCCAGGTAAGACTTTCTTTCTCTCTCCTCATTCTCCAGAGCTCAGCACTCTGCCCAGGGTGCTGCAGAAGCTCACTATGCCTCTGGCTCCTCTCACATTGAGATCCAGCTTAATTAGAGGGGAGACATCTTCCTCCATGAGGAGGCCTATAAAGCAGCCTGCTGATTTCATTAAAGCATTTTGACCTTTTTCTTAGAAAGCAGGAGACCTGACTTCTGGCAACATTCAGCCAGACAGTCTGAACCCACATCTCCCACTAACCAGGAAACAGCCCTCCTTGTCATCATGTGCTAGGCCAGGGGTAGGCAACCGTTTCCAACTGCAGCCCAGAATGACCTACACTCAGTCAGAGACTAAGCACTAGGACTCTAGCACCACTGTTTGTCTCCACGGCAGCATGGGGAAAGTGTCTGAAATCCACACTTGTCCTCACAGAGTTATGGCATGCATCCCTATGGTGGCACAAGTAGATTGTCCACAGAAAGCACGCCCCACTGACAAATGCCACTGAAGTCCTATATCCATGGACTGGATCTGGCCCATGTGCCATAGATTGTTAGTCCCTGGGCTAAACAAATCTGAGAACAGTCTCCATCCTTCACCTTAAAGCTTGTCCTCTGGGCAGAAAGGAATAAATAAGTCATGAGACAAGAATGAGAGCAAATATAGTATGATTCTGTGGCCTACTGAAGCCTATGTAAGTTCCTCTAAAAGGGAGGGATCCCTGCTTTGTGACCCTTGTTTCTTGTTCATATTATGCATTTTGTATAACAATGTTTTAATGCAAAATGCATAAATAGCACTAGGAGAAGAACCCAGGGTTCTCTCCCTTTCCAGGCCCTCAGTTGTCTACAGAGTAATTTGATGTCTTACATGCTCAGTTTTTCACCCCCAATGACTCTTGATGTTTTTCCATTCAGTAGTCCAGGTTCAACAGGAGGATGAGTACCCTCACCTGGTCTAGCCAATGCCCTGATGTTTAGGATACCCTCCTAGAAAGGGGTTGATATGGGTTCAAGTTGCCTCATGCTACATGAGGTCAGGGGGACCCAGGTCTCCCACTTTGGACAAGTACTCTAACCATAAGTCTGGTGAGGAAAAGTCTGATAGGTGGGTCTTGAATGATTTTTGTTCCAAGTATTTGCTCTGTGTGTTTTTCTTCCATTCAGGGAAATGGAAATTTATGCAGAGATTATGCATTTCTCCAAATGGAATTGGACAGAAACAGAGTTTAGGTGGGAGTTAGACATGTATATGGCTGTTCTGGTTTGCTTCTGAGTGTGCATAGTAAACTGAATCTAGTTGCCTAGCAATTTTTCCAGGCCAAAATGGAGGCTCATAGTGAATGTTGATGTCTCAGCAGTTCTGTGGCTGCTGTACAGAAAAATAATAGAAAGAGTATCATAGATATAACAATGGTATCAATATCAAATTATACCAAGATAAGCTATTATTATGTAACTGTTATGTCTACATGCTCCTGTAACAATACAGTTTAGTTACAGGCTCCCTTGCCAGCTGGGTCTGCTTTGATCTGGTTCAACATGCTGAGGTCCCAGGTACATGTTTAAACAGCATGCCTGGAAGCAATAAACTCCAGTGTGATCTGCACTGGAGTTTATTGCTGTGAATTAATTGCGTGTGTAGATGCACCCAGATATTACTAAACAAACCCTGCTTTTCACAGATTTCCTGGACTGTTATGACTACAATGATACTACTACACTACTGCATGAAAGGTGTTCAGAGAAGGGACTATTATCTCTTTTCCTGTAGCAAGAAGCCTTTGTGCATAAAATGCAAAATTGCACTAACCAATTTTACTGCCATAATACATTGCAAAATCATGCCTAATGTTCACTCTTATCCATATAGCTCTGTTAGCATTACTATATGATTTTTCACTGCTTTGAGTATGTATGTTTGTGACTGTTCTTCCCAGAGGCACTAATGTGCTCAATCTCCTTTTGTTTGCTGTATCTGTTTTTAATTTCTCCAATTCCATTTGTAGTAGCTTTCTCCCTTCCCTACATTTGGAATTTTTTTCCCAACTTGTGGCTGTATTCTGCTGTATGCTGCCTCATCAATGGTAGAAAGTACTTCCTATTAAGCATAAGGGGCTAGAACCTGCCCCTTAGCATCATCTGTGAGTTTTGCTGGCATGACATTTATTTTCTCTTTCATGATACAAAAAGGGGAATAATGCCAATCATTGTGGCAGAAACATCTCATCTAAACTGATAACTTGCCATTTATCTTCAACTTTGCAGTAATTTTGGTACTTTTTATTTACATGAATTACTATCCAAACTAATTCCAGGACATTTTTCAAGTAAGATCATATGACACATACTATCAAAATACTAAAAAAATATGTCTATCCCATTGTTCTGTATTCCTTGCACCTACTTATTTTGGAATTTTACAACGAAAGCAAGTAATCAAGCCCTACAAGCTTGACCCTTATGCAATATTTAGTGCTCAAACTGTAACTAGAGGAGAAACTTTTTTTTTTAATTCTTAACTTGCATTAACGGAATGTAGATATCTAAATGTTACAGGGCCCCCATTGATGTAAAAATGTTGCTTGTCCAAAAAAGGGTGGATGGGTGGGTTTAGTATGTAGCATGCCACCTTGGCTGTCAGCTATGATACATTTTCAATTTATTAACCACAATGCCAAATGCCGCACAACACCAAATCTTCCACTTAGGCTTTATATAAAGTTTTGTTTTGTATTCTCTTATGTGTTGTTCTGAATCAATTGAATAAAATAAAGAACATTTTATTTACAGAGAATTTCATATGAATTACTTATTTAATATAAGTTAAATAATAGCATATGATTGAAGGTAATGAATATTCTAGTTTTAACTGTGCCAACACACACACATAAATCTCATGCTAGATACTGCATTTAAGCATCTCAGTTAGCTGAACAATATGTAAAATCACATGAAAGGAGACAGTTCCCTATTGACTGCTCATCTAAGGAGGCTTATGTGCATTTTGTACTCCAGCAAATACAATGAGTATACTGCAGTCAAAAAATGTGTCTCTTGATGTGGTCTAGATTTTGGCAGGCATATGCAAATAACTGGTGAATAGGGAAGAAAAAATTATTTCAGTTTAAATCATGTCCCTTCATGGGATTTATGTGGACAAATACAATGCGTACATATCCGTCTTTTGTAGAAGGGAGCAGCAGTTTAGAGTGGAGCTGTTCTTTCTCCTTTTTCTTCCGCCTTTGTGTGAGGCAATGAAAGAGATCAGTGTTGGGCTGAATGTATATTTACAGTATGTTGTAAAACAGACTTTTCCTGTTCTTTTTATTTCACATATCCTTTTCAGGGTTTTATTTTCATTCTACATATTAATTTGCCTACCTGAAATGAAAGATGAAATGAAGATGCCCTGTGATTTTCAATTAAGCTACTTCCAGAAGTAAGGGGTACTCAGCAAGGAATGATTGGCAGAATCAGTCACTAAATCCTTCCTTAAAAATGTTTGCCTCTGCAACAAAACATGACAAAATAAGAATTCAAAGAAAAAAATTACTTCTCTAATTTTTGTCATGTAAAGCTCCCAGCTGGAGTCTTGAATTGTCCCATCTTTGGATTACTATGTCATATCCACAGATCTCTCGGCTAGTGGGACCAGGATGCAACAACCCTTCCTCCCCTCTTATTTAAGCTACCAAAAGGTACTTCCAAATGATGTAAGATACATTTTTTCTTACAGAGCTTGATGTGTATCTCAAAAGATATTAGTGGCTGTTGACATAGAAAGCAGCAGATTAGAGGAAGAATAAATTCTGAATATTTTATTTCCTTATTTTGACAGGTATGAATAGTCTTGTAGGACTGTCCTGTCATCATTAAGAAGCACCTATAAAACAAAATATATGATATTAGCAAGTGTGACATATGAAAGTGTCAGATGGCTAGCCAAATATAAACTGCAACTAATGAATAGTGATGCTTTCTAGGGCTATCAGCACCATACCTTCCTAATTCTGACAGCATTCTTTTAAGTTGGCAAAATGTGCATTCTTTTGGAAACCAGTGGGGAGAAACTGGCTGTTTTTAAATTATCTCTCCCCTGATATCACTGTTTGCATGTAACTATACTGAGAATTCTATCTCTGAACATCTGACATTTCGCTACTCATTCAAGAAAGGAAAGAGAACCTTGTTTGCGATACCCTCAGTTGAATGATTACTGGCATTGCACTGGCTTTTTATTACAGAACAAAACAATTTGACTTGACATATGTTCACAGGTAGTTAAAACCACTATTGCTAAGTAAAGACAATCACAAAGCCTCAGGTAGAATCGATCAAATCTTCTTAGGTTTCTTTAACCTGGAAAAAATAGATTGGGAATGAACAAAGCATGCGTTTTTCCATTGGTGGTAGGGGGTAGTGGGGGGCACAAGGATGGCTCCCAGTGTGCCAGACAATGCCAAAGGCACCTGAGCCCAGCTGATCACTCACCAAGCCATGCCTGATTGCTGCCAGCCACAAGAAGGGGGAGAGCCAGCAGAGAACCTCTCCCTAGCCCTGCCCTGCCACAGCTGCCCACAGAAGCTGGACAGAGGGGCGGGACAGCCCAACCCCCCAGCCAGAAACACTGTGGGGGAGCCACATCATGGGCACTTTCCCCTCTCCCCCACTGACTGACCTGGCTGGGGCTGGGGAATGCAGCTCTGCCCCCTGCCAGCTGTTAAGGGCAGGGACAAAAAGGGGCAAAAGCAGTGGTTCCTGCCTCTGCTCTGCACCCCCGCAAACCCAGGCAGAGCCAGAAGCACCACAGGGTCTTTCTCCTCTCCATGCTGACTGGCCTGGTCCAGCTCCACCCCATGTCAGATGTTAGGGGCAGGGGGTAGCGTAGGATGGGGGGAAAGTGGAGGTCCTAGCCCCCCCAACCCAGCCAGAAATTGTGGGGGGAGCATGCCACAAGAGGGTTTTCTTCCCTCTCCTGCTGATTAGCCCAGCAGAGGCTGCATTTGCCAGCCATGCCAATCAGCTGGGGAGGGGAGAAAGCCCTCCACAGTGCATCCCTGCAGCAGTTCTGGATGGGTTGAGGTGGGGCGGGGCAAGGAGGGAGCTTCTGCTTCCCCGTTCCCTCCCCCAACCCCTAACAGCTGGCAGGGACTGGGAACACAGCTCAAGCTGAGCCAGTCAGCAGGGATAGGAGAAAACCCTCCATGATGCACACCCCCAGCAGTTCAGGCTTGGTTGGGGAGGACCAGTGCAGGGTTAAGGGCTTCACTTTCCCTTCCTACCCTCACCCCTAACAACTGGCAAGGGCCAGACCTGGCAGTAGGGGAGAGGAGAAAATCCTGTGGGGTGCCCCCACAGCAGTTCTGGCTGGCTTGGGGGCCTCTGTTTTGCTCCCACCCTATCCCCCCCATATCATCTCTTGGGGAGCGGGGCTAGGGAATGCAGCCCCAGCTGGGGCCAGTCAGAAGAGGATGGGAGAAAGTACCTGTGGTGCCCCCCGCCCCCCACCAGTGGTTCTGGTTGGGTGGGGTGGGGCCAAGGTGGGGATAGGGGCTTCCGCTCTCCAACCCCATGGCCTAGATGGCAGGCACAAGCAGTACATAGGGCTGGGGAAAGAAGGGCTTTGCTGCCTCAGCTCTCTACAGCCTAGGGGCAGAAGAGCGCAGGTGGAAGCTAGCCTGCTCACCCAGTGAGGGTGGCTATCAGGAAATCTGCAATACATCCTGGGATGCGGGGGGGACTGCAACCTCACTTGAGTAAGGAGAGGATCTATCACAGACGTTTGATAGACCACTTTAACCTAAACTGATTACGTCTGAAACCATATCTATCCAGGTCTATCTTAAACTGAGTCTGGCCATTTTGAAACCAGTCTATGTGAACTGAACTTCTGGTCTGTTATAGGTTTATAGGTCTGTTACAGTCTCTAAACACTCGTACCGGTTTATGTGTAATTTCTCTCCCTAGGCTATGGGCTGATGTATGTGTCTTACTACTACAATCTCCTTTTAATGTTGAGAGTATTATTGTTGTGGTTCATTGGAATTACTTGCTGTGGTCATACATACAGTATATTACCATTGTAAATTTTAAAGTCACACTGCAGGAAGGGACAGCTATTTTATGATGGGCACCAAAAATACTGCTGCCTTCAGTTTTTGGTAAGGCTATCTATGGTATCCATAAGTATTTTTTTAAAAGATAGGCACAACAAAAGTTTACAGGGAAAGTTTTACTCTAGGATTTGTAGTGTGTCTTTAAGAGGAACAGCAATGCTAAAGCTAGCTTTGGCTGAATATCTTCCTTGCTCTGAGTATTGTGTTTATTTACCCTTGGCAACCCCTCAGGTCAGACTTTTTTCTTTCTTTTAAGCCAGATATAAAGGATAAAAGGTTAAGCAATATCAGCCACTGTGGAATATATATGACATGCTGTAAATTGAAGATGATCGTGTATGCTCTCTTACCTTCCACAGTCCACACATGAGGAAAATTATATTAAAGAAATATGAAGGGTATGGCTTAAAACTGCAAATACCTAGCATTCAAGCACAGGTTTAAAATGTCTAAGCTAAAGGAAAAAGAAACTGACCTCAAAGGTTTTAAGTAGCCAAGTTACACAAAGCAATAGTGACTGTAATATCTGACAGTGTTTTATTTGTCTTTTAGTTACCATTTGGTACCTTAATACAAACTCTATTTCATTTTATAGTACCTCCACATATAGAATATACCCACATTAGCTTAATCAACTTGATAAATGGGTCTTAAAGCAGCTGTTTCAACATAGTATTCAACAATGCACTGTTTCTGCAATCAAAAGAATTGCTCTGGACAGCAGTAAGAATTAAGAAAGTCATTCAGGATAGGTTTACATTTTAAATATGTCAATTGTTAATCATGCATGACAAAGACGGTTTAAAACAGATTTATAACCAGAATCATCGTTATTGTTCTTTTGATTGCAGAATCCTTACTGCTGTCCAAAGCTATTCAACTCCAGGTTTTTGTAAGCACTAAGCTGAAGAGAAAAAATTCTTTGATGTTAAAGAAGAAATCTGCCAATGGGTTAACTTTAAATTCTATATTTCTACACAATACAACCAGTTTATCAATTAAATAATAAACCCCTCAAACATTATCCCATGAGTTCATAAGAAAAATAAATGCTAACCTAAAGTCATAATAGTATTAATAAAGATGACCTATTTTTCTGATTATTGAAATAATCTGTGACAAATGTAGATACAAATTTTTGTGCTTCTTGTAAGTGTAAAATTTACACTTGATGCTTGATGCTTAGTGTCATTAATCTGCAAATAAAAGCTGACAAGTATATCCTGCTTCTATGTGTATCTGTGAATCTTGGCCTCAGGTCATTTGGAAAGCATTTCATTAGGCAGGCATAGTAGGCAGTATCCAGCAACATGTTTGGAAGACAACACATTATTTCCAGTAAGCAGAAAGAGTGCAATTGTGCTAAATCACAATAATTTTGTGTGTTTAGGAAATAGACTTAAATCTTTACAAATTTAATTTTATACTCTGGTCATTTTATAACAGCAGAATGAAACAGTTAGTGATATTGTGTTAAAAAACTGTTGTAATGATAAAGCTACCACAAATGCATTTCTTTTATTTCTTGCCTCCTTTCATAATTTCACTAAAACACATTTTAAAATCTTAAAATTAACTAAATCTTTAAGTGATATTCTTAACGGCATATCTGCATGAGACACTAAATGCACAGTAGACTAGTTCTACTGTGCATTAGTGTGACATGGCAAAAACTGTGCTAATGTACAGTAGAATTAGTCTATTGCACATTAGTGTCACAAAAATGCGCATGCCGGTGCTACTGTGCAGTAGCACCAATTATGGCGCATTATGTTAGTACCTGCAATAAGTTAATGTACCATAATTACAGCACATTAATGAACATGCAGATGCACCTACTGGGAATTAAATGTGTCTTAAAATCAGGGAGTTATTGAATTAAATTCATAGTCTTTATGTAGTTTATTTGTTATTTTTAAATGTATAAATTTTTTCTACACAGAGCCTAATTTTTCCTTAAGCAGTTTATACTTGCTTACAACTCAGTGGGTTTAGGTATCAATATAGTGCTTTTGGTCTAGTTCTTTCAAGCTGTGTGTATATTTTTTTCTTATTATATATTTCCACAATGCAAAGGCTTAATGGTGTGGCCTATGTTATTCTCTAATTATAATTACACATATTTTGAGGTATTGTAATATTATCTAGGTACCCCAATATCAAAATTCACTCCCTTTTTTTAAAGGTTATATAAGACCGTTGTGAAACCTTAACAGTTTTGCAACCTTAGTATTGAAGGGTAAAGTGCATATCAGTGTATGTCTTGTTGTAAAGACAGATCTATTGGCAATAAAGTTAAAAAGTGCCACTGCAAGTGTTTATTTAATTGTATTTGGAGAGAAAACTGTCACTGTTAATGTACTGTAACATTTAATGAGACTTCTGTGTATTATAAAAGCAGAAAGTGCTTTCATTAGTTAAAAAGATGGAAATTGCTTTAGATCTTATCCTTTTGTGAACATTACATCTCTATATTTCTTCTATGTTGTTCGAGTTTTTGTTGCATTTAATAAGCTCGTTTTATGTTCTTTTACAGAAAGTTAACAGTATAAGTTAATAGAGAGAGGCTGGATAAAGAACATCTCACATGGTTGATTAACTTAGCCATTATGGTGGCAATAGGAAACAAAAATCATAGATTTAGCTTTAGCATGATAATTTCTAAACTGATTGTAGGACATTTTAAATTTTTGCATGGGTCCAGAAAGCTAAGTTAGTAAAAATTATAGGAAACAGAAGTTTTGGATTACTTCATAGTTCCCTATTAATCTTCAGATTGGAGCTCTATATTTGTCACCTTGGATTCAAAGCCAAAAATTTCTCAGGGCACATTTGCAGTGTGGATGACATGTGCAATTGAAAAAATTGATAGTTATACACAAACAAAAAACAGTAGGTTCACCATATTAAATTTATTATACTGTGCAAATGCTGAAAAAGAATTTGTACATTTATTCATCCAAGCATCCATCCATCTATTCACAAGACATGAAAAAGCTGCCATTCTGTTCATCTACCTGAGGGGACAAAAAATGTTCAGATACGGATGAGTAAGCATGTGCCCACAAACAGTTGGCTTTGGACCGAACTTGTGTCAACCAATTGGCATGACTTCTGATTAGAAATTAATTAGATCAGTGTCAGCAGACCACACATGGTTTCCTTCCATAGAATGACATGCCAGATCTATTAAGAATAAACTACTTGATGCTGATTCCAGGCTTTCATGCTTTGTCAGTTTGACTGCGTATCTTTTCAGTATTAACGGAGTACATTCTGCAAGAACTTTACTTGAAAAAAAGATGTGATAGTCTAGTTTATTCAAAATCATATTCATCTCCTGTTCTTTTGCCCCCAAATAGAAAAAAAACTTAAACTCTTGAAGCCAAAATAAATATATTTTTACAAAAAAGACAACATATACAATATATGATATAATACGATAAAACCCAATGTAATGTAATGTTATAATAAATATAATTTAAGACAGAAATAAAAAGGATGAGTGGTGGTGTTGGTTGGTTGGTTGTATTAAATAGAAATAAACATCCTATTTGCTATATTGGGCACAAATATGATTGGTATAGACCTATGTTGTATTTGTGCTTAAATGCAAATTGCATCTATCTCTATATGATTAATAGTCTCAAAATCATGATGTAAAGTTCCTTGTAGCTATTCAATATTTCTTAACGACTGCTTGCCCACTCAATATTTTGCTTTGTACAGCTCACCAACTCCTGACAGTTGATGAACCCCCCATTACTATACCTCACTTCCTTGGGAAATAATTTTCATGTCTGAAGTGCTTGTTGAAGGTACACTTTCATGCCTTAGAAATGAAAGAAAGAATTAGGGACCAGCTTTCTCTCATGATATTCCATCTCCAAGCAGTTTCACCAGAAGTTCCTCTGGACAGTGTCTATATATGTTTTGCAGCATCCAAAACAGAGGCTAGCCTTCATTATGAAGCAGCTTTGAGGAATTACCATAATTTTTAAACATGATTAAAAATAGGATATCTCCCATTCTTGTTGGGAAGTAACCTAGGCACTTTCTGAATGGAAACGTGACAAAATTCCAGCACCAACAGAAAAGAAAGCACCTCCAAACCAATAAAAGATACAGGAGTCTCTGCCTGAGACCCTTCATGCTTCACTAGGCATTCTTTAAACTTTACAGTTGAAGGGGCCACTTTTTTCAAACAACCAACTCCAAAATGCAGATTGACTCCTACAGGCATTGCACATATAATGGTGCAAACTTTATGTAATGAATTGGTAGGAATTAAGATTTTTCTTGGGTTTTTTGGAGTGTGATAATGTGTAGATTCCCTCCCCCTCCCTTTGGAATGCCTATGAATATCATAACTTTAAATATAGAGTTTCTATTTCAGTATTGTACAAATTCATATAAACTGAAGATTTTTAGTAACAGTAATTTTGGATGTATATAAACTTAAGGGTTTAATTTGTAGATATTGCCTCTGAATGAAGTTTATCCAGTTCTGAGCCAGCAGTTTGGAAAATAATGCTCAATAAATTTGTGTTGTGTCAAAGGTTACGCTTAGGTTTTCTTTTTCCTGAAAAGTTCCTTTCTATCTACCAGTTTGCACAGTTCTGCTTTATTGAAAGTACTTTGGAATCCTTTAGGATGAAAAGGTGATAGACACTCTATGAATGTAGACTATTATCAGTGGCAGATTTAAGTCAAAATCTTAGTTGGGGCAGTAAAATTCACCTTAGCTCTACCTGTGCTTGCTGTGAATGGCAGTTCTGAAGTTTAGTCTCAGTCCTTAGCTGTGGCTGCTAGTTTGTTAAATGAATGCCAGGCTTCTACTGATCTGTTTTTGCACTTTTGGATCTCCTTCTCTGGCTATGCCAGTATTAAATGGTCTGAAAAGCAACAGCTATGGACACTGTAATAAACAGTAAAATATATAGAAATGGAGGGAGGAGAAATGCTCTGTTGCATATTGGGTGCATCCACACAAGATGCTACTAGTAGTTTATTGCTACCATGTGGTAGTGTTGGTGGGCACTAACTGTGACATGCTGCTACTGCGCAGTAGTATCTGAAAAAAACCATGCGGGGAAGATATGTACAGTACTGTGCAGTCTACTTGTGTAGACACAGCCACGGAGCATTTAAACATGATTTATGTGCATAGTGCACATGTTGGCCGTAAAATTTCAAACTAGTCACATCACTTCTTTACTAATTTAGATTCCTGGACAAGTTTGTGAAAAAAGCCATGGATATGTTGAATGAACTTGATCCAAGTTGAACCTGCATGATATCTAGTGGTTTTGAAAGATTTAAAAATATTTAGGATTTGTTCATAGTGAAATTCAGTGGGTGTGAATGTAATGGGCCAAAACTGATAAATCCCAGATACAAACACTGGATTTGCATTTAATCCTTTCCAGTTTTTAAGGCAGTTTCAAATGAAAGGTGTTCATATTTTTAAGGGAGTTTCAGACTGAATAAAATAGAGGTTATTTATATTATTTTAGTAAATACATTTAAAATGTCTATCCATACTTGGCAGCATAGTCTCACTGAATGAATCAGCTCCTTCTGAGTTAGAGTGACTACATTATTTGGGTACATGTAAAAACTTGCTTTCTACCAGGAAGGATCATCTGACAATTCTCTTCTATGCTGCAGATTGTCTGTATGAGCTTGGTTACACAGTTTCCCTGTACCCAGTCTATATAATGGGTATAATAACATTTTCCTACCCGACCAGGGATTGTAAACATATGTGAATTAAAGATTGTGAGGTACTCAGACATAGAAGTGGTGTCAGACTTCTAAGTATCTAGATTGTCAAAGCTCTAGGGAAATCTTAGCAGGTGCTAATCTCTGCTGTGCTGGTTGATGCTCACTGGAGTTTTGGAATACCTCTGACTTTAGAAAGCTTCAGAGAACTGAAGATCTGAATACAGCAGTCAAATAAAACCTAACAGGAGCTATACCAGATCTCAGACTCATTTAACGGTATTACTAAGGATGGGGATTTGATAATAGGGAGAGTGAGATGGGTCCAGTTGGGTGGCAGGAGAACTAAGAATAATAAAGAAAGAAAATGAGGTCTTCAGGAGTAAAAAGGAAAATGTGTTGAGAGATTTGGGTTATCTGTTTAAGAACTGTTGAGGAATTGTAGAGATGGGGGCATTGCAACCTGGGGCTAAGAAATGATGCAGCAGGAAAAAAATGGAAGAAAGGAAGAAAAATTTCAGGAACTGAGCCCTGAGAGTGTGTACAAATGTTTGCCCAGTCTTTAAGCTGTGTAATTGTAGACTGGGAGCAGTGTGTGCAGACATTTGCTAGTGCCAGGAGCCATGCTGGGAAGCTGACATAAGTAACATCGGGTGGAGGAAGAGGCAAGTAAAATGGAGGGGTCTAGTGGGTCTGAAGGGGGAGGGGTTGGTGGGTTGGCAGGACTGGGGGGCTGGCAGGTCTCCAGAGAGGGTTGGTGGGCCCATGGGAGAGGTTGAGGGACTACAAAGAGCCAGTTAGAGGAGCAGGTAGGAAGAACACAGCCCCAGGGCTGGGACAAGTGGTTGGGCTTACCTGGGGCTGCGCTCCAAATGTGTGCAGACATTTGCTGGATTGGGTAATCCCATTTCTGATATGCTAGTTCACCTACTCAGGTGAATTAGTTTAGATTAGACCCACCATTTTTTGCTCAATTTTAAATCCCTGAACATCTACACAGATTGGCATTTAGATCAATCTAACTATAGTGTGGTTGATTTAAATGTAACGTCTACACATGCCCCAACACTTTCAATGTTCACGCATCCTTACAAAGCTTTATATTGCTCAAAATAGCAATCGGTTCTTGCATTTAAGTGAGCTATCGTAAAAATGTTGGATTTGTTTTCCCTTAATTTTCATAGGGTTAGATTTCAGAAATAAAGAAATGAAGCTGTCATTTTGCGGCAATGAAGAAAATAATGGAAGATTCTCTCAGGCATAATATTAGGGGTTAGATAAATGAATAATGTGTCTGTTAATAGTGATATAATTTTCCCCCAAATTGATTTATCTAGAGGTGTCAAAAATTCTTAACTCAAATGTTGAATACAATGAAATGCACCTTTCATTCTGAGCTCATGAATCAGCACTTGAATGTTGTCAATTGTTGATCTTTTGATTTTCTACTTTGAAATGACTGTAAGAATTGGAAGGTTTTCTATAATATAAAAAATGTAAAAGGTAAATCAGAGCAAATATATTTATTTTTATCAGAATAAAATGTTTTTATCAGCTCAAAATGGGAAATGTCGTCAGAAATTTTGAATATTTTTGCTTTTATTGCAATTTGGGAATTGAATAGTTGTGTTACCTATGACAGCAAATAATTCTAATGCTTTCATCCAGTTCTATTATCTATTCTTAGGGCACATCTACACATGCTATTAGCATGCAACAATAAACTCAAATGCATTATTGCTCTTAGGAGCGTGGTTTGAATGTGTGCTTGGAGCTGCAGCACATTGAGCCAAGTCAAAGCAGTCTCAGCTGGCAGGGAGCCCAGGGAGTCAGCCTACCAGCCTAGGGCTGCTCCAACCCAGCTCAGTGTGCTGCAGGGGGACTGGTTCGAGCAGGAGGGTATTCGAGTAAAGGACTAGCCAGCAGGCTGTCCCCACACTGAAGCACTCTTGTGCCCCAGCCAGCTGAGTCAGCATCTGTACATGCACTGCTGTGCAGAAAAGAATTCCGCAGCAGGGTAGTACTTGTATTGACTTTTATTTAATTAATTTCCTGCAGCCGAATCCTAATAGGGCCACATGTGTAGACGCAAGACATTTATGGTGGAGCTAATTAGTCTACTCCACAGTAAACATCTCATGTAGACATGCCCTTACATAAACCCCAGTCCTATGTAGCTCTCATATGCTGCACCTGCTTTGTGTAGTCAGATTATCAACCAAAACCATTTTACTCAGGGGGGGAGATGGATTATGTTTTTGCTAAACTGTTTAATTCAGATGGGAAAAATCAGGAAAAAAAATTATCTGCTTCTTTGGCTGGCCAGCTCTGGCAGGCAGTGGCCCAAATGATAATTTGTCATTCTTAGTGGAAATCAACTCTATTGTTATTTACAATTAACTTCTAATTTTGCAAGGACAAAGTTCCTGGTCTGGTGAGTGCCACCACATTTTGTATTATTTAAGCACAACTTCCTTTCAGACCTTGCCACTCTCATGGGAAAAATACATACCACAATTTGACTCATGACTGCAGCTTCTGTCATCATGCTTGAGTTAGTTTTACACTAGCTAGTTTGAATACTGGAAATAGTATGGCAGCCCAGAGCTGAGAGTAGGTGAGCTGCCTGAATATTTACCCAGATTTCCAGTGAGATTTTGCAGCCTACACTGAGCTACATCAGAGCAGCCTCCACTCCTCCATATTCCTGCCTGGGCATAAGTACTGAAGGTCCTGGTGACCTCTTAGACACACACCATGATCCAGAAGAATTGACTGTTGCCTACCACTACTACTGAGATACAAACTGTTAAAGCTACAGTGCCACTGGAACTTGAGCTATAGTTTCGAGCTAACTCAGATACATGTACATAACCTGTAATCACACCTTTGACTTCAGTATATACATCTCATTGGTTGCAAACCGCTCCTTTCCACACTCACATGTACACATGGATATTTGTTTTTTCCCCCCAAGATAGCTGTTGCTCTGCTTCCACAACAGTAATGTTGGAACACCCTGTTTTTTCAGAACGCTGTGTAACTTTCTGGAGTGTTGCTTTATAGCAACAATTCTGATGCACTTCCTCCATGACAGCTTACTACTCTGTGGTAGTTATTACATGTGACATGCTGTTTCGTACAGCCTGAATCAAAATGATCCTAGGCATCAGATCACATTCTACACAGATGGTCAGCATCTCTGCATATCATTTTACCTGTTCTCCATTCTCCCTCTTTTGCAGTCCTATTGCCTACTCCTCCACACTGTCTTTCCTCCTCAATTCCTTATCCTCAGGGATGGATCCAGCGTGGGTGCAGTTGCATGGTTGCACACCCTCCCCTTTTCGACCATGCACCAACAGCAGCAGCTGGGGAGCTTTTTCAGTCCCAGAACTTGGTAATAATTCCCTTGCTACCTTTCCTTCCATGCTCGGTGGCATGCCCCTCCACTTTCATTCATCCCCTCCCTTCGGAGGAAGCTCCAAAACCACTCTTGTCCTGCTCCATATGGGCTATGTAGGGAGCTGGGCTCAGCTGTGGACAGGTAGTGGCAGATGGGATTCCCATAACTGCCCAGACCCGTCACGCAGTCCCTGCCAGCCTTGGAGTATGTTCGGGGAAGGGAAATTTGTCCACTGCCACTACTGCTGTCTCCAGCTGATTCCAGTTCCCTAAGTAAAGTAGGGAAGGAGTGGCTCTAGAGTTCCACCTCCTCCAGTTCACCCTTTGGGACATTGGCAGTAGGGTGGGCTCGGCAGGGAGTGGGACAGGAGAGGAGGTACTGGTGAGGACAGGGTGGCAAAATACTACCTGCTTTAGGAATTAGAGGCTATTTGTAGACATGCTTCATGTTTTCTAAACTAATTCGCATCACACAGTTCGTATCAAATTTCAATTTCTATGAAGGATTAATAGGCAATCGTTGACAGACCCTTAACAGACCCAATTCTCAGCCTCTGTGTGTGAGTTTATGCTGTTGGAAGTAATTAGGAGGTGATAATAAGCCTGTATAAGCATTGCTATATTGTTCCAGTTATCTAAAGTGCTGTGCAATTGACCTGATACTTAGTCCTGGTGTTCGCATATTTGACTTTGTAAAGCTGTTACTTTTTGCCGGATGGGCTCTGCTATGTTGCAAAAACCTAAATGAGTTTCCCTTGAGGGAATTGATATTTGCAGTGTTGTCTGTTTATCTGAGTTCCTAAGGACTGTTTTTGCTAAAAGCAATGCTGTATATACTTGCTAATTAGTACAGTTTAACTTGCCTAATTTGGGCTGCCCTAGTCTACGTTAACTTTAATCCTCATTTAATGAGGATTAGTTAATTCAGACTGGAGTCAATTATAATTCATACTACAGAGATTCAGGTGTATATAGTGATGGCTGTAGTCTGTTCCGCAGCTAGTAGCTGCCAGGGTCCGTGCTCAAAGCACATGATCCCCTGACAGCCAGTCACCTTCCCCCACTGCCCCCAGCCCCAGGCAGCCAAGCCACAAGTGCTGGTAAAAGGCAGAGGCAGAGCAAAAACTCAGGCATTTGCTTGCATTTTAAAAAGCCTCCTGGACAGAGGACAGGGGACCCAAAAAAAAGGACATGTCCGGGAAAACCCAGATGTATGGTAACCCTTATTTATATCTTTGAAATTCTCTCTAGCATGTTAGATTAGTCTAAATTAAATAGGTAACACGCAAACATTAGCCAATTTTAAATAAAACATCAAAAAGGTAATTACCCATCCCTTTGGGCGGGGGGCTGGACTCGATGATCTTCCGAGGTCCCTTCCAGCCCTGATGTCTATGAAATCTATGTCTATGAAATATTCAGACTACAGCCATCACTACATAATCCTAGAAAAATGTAATATCCATAAACACCCAAAAAGTTCATGGTACGGCTGCTGATCCTATGGCATGGTCTGTCCACCTTAGTGGTGCGGGGAGGTTGGGAGCACAGGGTGCAGCCACCTCTGCATCACTTGTCAGTGCTCCTGCACTCCCCTTTACAAAATGCTGGATCTACCTATGCTTATCCTTATTTTTCTTCAAGCCTGTTATTCCTATGTCTTCTAACTCTTCCTACTTTCCTCAACATTTACTTGGAGACTGTATGAGTGTTTTTGAAATGTATTCTTCCCCCATCAACTTACTAAAACTCATAATAGTATATTTCCAGCACAGCTACTCCTTTTCACTTCTGGCACACCAGTGAACCCTCGCAGACCTAAGCTTTGTTGGATGGTTCACAATTAGATTCAAGGCTGTGAAAACATTAAACATGTACCTGATGCACTATAGATCTCTTTTTGTCATGTACAAGGGCAGGTCTTCCATAACAGCTTCTAAAAAATAGCTAAAAAATTCAAAAATGTATTCACTAGTCCAACAATGGAAATCATTGGTCATTTTACTCATTCTATCTTTTCATTATTTGGAGAATAGCAGATTATTGCCTCATGATGAATGTTACTCATCAACATATATTCCCTCAGGTACTCAGAATTCAGCTCAGTTAATGCATTACCTATGCTTCTTGGAGTTTTGGGTGCCCCTGAGAATCTAAAAGAAACTGTTTATGAACACCCCTGCTGGGTGCATTGATTTCAAGACCACACATTTTGTCTAGGTGCAAAATTTACTTACCTCCATTTCCCCAGTGCCAAGTAAAAAGCCTATAATTTGTCATCCATTTCTTTCATATCCACCCCTGACAGCAATAATGCACAATTTATCTATCTCATAACATTAGTCTGAAAAGCTGATTTGCAGCAGATAGTAGAAATGCTGTTAAGAAAGCAGCCTACGCTGTCGTGCAATCATTTTTCTTTTCCTCTACTTTCATGGTGCTTGAGAAAAAGTCCAATCACTCTATTTACCAATGTGCCTTTTGTTGGAACAGAAGATGGCTGCAACTCTGCAGCATACCATTCAATATAATGACCTAAGTTAGTTTCTATTTGCAACCTTAAAAGTGGAGAGAACAGTATGTATTTTAATTATGTGATCTCTTGAGTTCTATCTGGAAACCAAATAGAAAGCCAAAATGTTGTAATTATCATGCATTACTAAAACGTCATGACTACCCAATGTCAGAGCATATCAGTATAACTAATGAATACAAGCAGGAATACATTTCAGGGTGTATGCCATACTCTGTACAGAGACAATTTTTCCATAATCTAGATGAGAACAATCATGGGTATTCCTGCTTTAATCCTAAAGGGAATAAGTGCAGCTTCCTTTCAACCAGCTCTTAGTTTTGAGTGATGCTCTTAGGATAAGGCAAAAACACTGTAAATACGCTGGTTTGTCACTGCCTCATGGTAATGGAAATATAGAGTTCTGAATTATATAGATGGCTCTAATGTGGAAAACAAAATAAATAATAGAATTTGTGGAGTGGTAGTACCAAACCTCCCAAGCAGGATTGGGGCCCTGTTGTGCTAGAAGCTGCACAAACCCATTTCAAAGGGCAGTTTTTGTTTCGAAAAGCTAATAAAGTCATTTGTAATTAGCACGTGAGATCTGTTTACTGCTTGCATGAATTAAAATGATTATCTCTTGCAATCATTGTGAAATATAATGGTAAGCATTATTATAGTCATCTAGAGTATTTTTAACAAAAAAATCTAATTATATCAACATAGGATTTGATATGCAGTTGTGGGGTATCAGATCTAATGTATTTTATCTAGTTTAATTAAAATTTTCTTTTGGTAAATTATACACAGTTCTCTTGTTCTTTTGAGGCATTCATCATCTTTGCAAGGTTTTATTCCTATTAATGTACTTTCATAATAAAAAAGTAAGAAAAAACCTCCCATACAAATAATTGTCATACACACAAGGAAAATAAACCTTTGCATTGCTTTCCCTAGCTCTTTGAGAGGGTGTAAAAGAGAAAAATAACTTCAACTCTATGTGTGATATAAACGTAAGTAATAGCATATATAAAGGTAAACAATAGCAATGATTACACATTGCCGTGTGTGTGTATGTATACACAAACACACACACACACACACACATATATGGCAATATGTAATCATTGCTATTGTGTGTTTGTGTGTGTCTATACACACACACACACACACACAAAAGGTAAACAATAGCATATATCATATATAGTTGTGCAATATATATAGTACAACAGTTGTACAAATGCATATATCTATATACAATAGCATATATCAATATATATGATATACAGCTAAGCAATGGCATATTATAGATATATGCATTTGTACAGTAGACATCCTTTAAAATGGCTATTTTGACCTATTTGATTGAATAGAACAGACAGTTGGTTTGAAATAACATATCTATATTTTCTATATATGTCTATTAATATATTTTTGCATATTGTAACTCTTTGCATATATGTATTTATACATGCATAAATCACATTCTTTCAGGTCAAATTGAAGGAATTGTTTTTTTAATCAAATTGTTATATTTCAGGCTTTTCTCTCAAGCTGAATTTTTTTTAATTGACTTCACTTCGGCATTTTATTATGTCTATATCTAATAATGGAGTCAGATTATTATTGATGTATTACAAACTATTGTAAATAAGCTCTTGTATCATGTTGTGAGCAAACAAGGAGATACAGCCCATTGTTCAAATATGTATTTATTCATAATACAAAACACTTAATATTAAAACCCTAATATCTTGACTTCACTGATCTGAAATAAGGCTATACAATTTATTTAATCAGAATGTTTAATGTTCATCCAAAACCATGAATTCAGTGGTGGTTGAAGGCCAGGGAAGGGGTAATCTAGCTCTTAGTACTAACACATGACACCCTCTTTAAAGCAATGTCCTGTCTCTCCTTACCCCCTGCACCCAGGCTTCACTCCATAGGCCCCAAGGCTTGAGTCACTCTTGCCTCTGTTCTAGTATGTCTCTTTATTTAGTGCCTGGGGCTTGCATGCCATATACTGCAGCTGTCCGTGCCACTTGTGACCCATGTGGTGCAGATTGGTCACCCCTGGGCTAGACTGCCTAGAGGTCATTTATATAGGGTGACCATATTTCAAATATCAAAAAAGAGGACACCTGTGAGGCATAGGTGGGCAGGGCGAAGAGATGGGGGTATGATTTGGGGGGGGCAGTGATATGCTTGTGCCCTGCCTCTGCCCCTCATTCCTAAGCCACAGCCCTCCAGGCCTGCTGGTGCCCCTCACTTCCAACCTGCAGTCCCCTGGCCACAAGCCCTGCTGCCCATGCAGCTCTTTCTTTCTTTCTCTCACCAGCCAGCAGCTGCCAGGGTCTGTGCTCAGAGCATGTGATCCCTGACAGCCAATCACCTTCCCCCACTGGCCCCAGCCCCAAGCAGCCGAGCCACAAGTGCTGGTGAAAGGCAGAGGCAGAGCAAAAACCCGGGCATTTGCTGGCATTTTAAAAACCCTCTTGGACGGAGGACAGGGGACCAAAAAAGAGGACATGTCTGGGAAAACCCAGATGTATGGTAACCCTAATTTATATCTTTGAAATTCTCTCTAGCATGTTAGATTAGTCTAAGTTAAATAGGTAACACACAACAAATTAGCCAATTTTAAATAAAACATCAAAAAGGTAATTACCCATCCATAATATTTATGATTCTGAAGTGAATTGCACAAAGCCAGAGACAAATTTTAATTTGTGTTCCTGTTTCACCATCTGAATCTGCAACACAATTTATCACCTTCAAAATAAAGCTTCATAATTAATTTCCAACCTAATTAAAACTCTCAAGTGCCACATGCTAACTATCAGTGCAGCAACCAAGCAGAAGCAGCAACCTGTAGTGCTGCTGTAGAGTGGCTCTGATTATACCTGGATTCTCTTTTGAAATGATGTGCATTTGCTAGGCCAGATTTTGCTGTCCTTAAGTAAAATACCACTGAGAATTGAAAGTTTAGCTTCTTAAGTCCTTCATATACAAGAATCTGTGACAATATTATAGAAAAGGTTGGAGGGAAATATGTTTTATATTTATAAAATATTGCTGTGTATATAAAAATGATGGTATCACGGGAAAAAAGAAAAATTTGGTTTTATTCTTGGCTAAATTTTTGTAAGTGATTAGATACAAGTATCCTATTTTAGGGTGCTCAGTTTGGGTTTCCTTGAAAAGATCTGATATGCAGAAAGAAAATGAACAAAATATTCTTAAATTAATGTTCCTTTAAGATGTATCAAGCTTGGTACCCAAATCAGAGGCACTCAGTTTTTCTAGTCATTTTTGAAAATGTAGCACATCATTGCCTCATGAATATTACTAGTTTCAGGAAACCATGGTAACACAAACAATTGCATTTCATGTGCAGAAAAAAACAATTCCCATTTGACTACCTAAATATCACTCCTCACTAAGATTTTCCGAGGAGCGTAAGAGAGTTAAGCTCCCATCCCCATTGAAATGTATTGAGTTTTGAGTATCTAAATCCCTCCATGTCACAGTTCTACTTATGGTATCTTCCTACTTATTCATTCTCTCCACATTACCAATATTCATAATATCCATTCTCATTCTTAATATTAATTGAAAATAATTTAAAGATATTTTTAAAAGCAGAGAAGAAATTGCAAGCAAAAATATGGGTAAACAGATTGTGTGTGTGTGTGTGTGTAAAAATATGTAGGATAATATATGAATGTGGATTGATATATATTGCAGATATGTGATGATAAAGACAATATTTAGACATCTATGAGTAATTTACCTATACTCTCTAAAATTAGGTATGTCAGTCACTATTGTTTGCATGTTCTATTTTTACTTATAAAGGGCAACCAGTTTAAGATCCCTTAATAATTAAGTTCTGAATGTTCAATTTAATATAAAAAAAACACTTTATAACTATGTTGCGGGGGGAGGAGACCTATAATAAAGTGACCAAATAAAAAGGTGAGTCTGAATTTTGATAAACTATTACTATTGGTCTATAAAGTAGTCTACTTATAACTCTAAAAGCTCCATTATATTACAAGTGCGCATACTTGCACTTTTGTTTAAGTGTTCAGATTTCTTTCCCGCAAGTATAAAATAGTTAAGAGACTCTTCAGTTCCTTAACTTTTATAAAACATGATTACAAAGATAAAATATTTTAATAATGTAAGAATCACCACATTTAAAAATTGCTGCTTCAGACTTTTCTTGACCTACCTCACAAATGAGACCCTCACCAGATTAATTTTGCTTCGTTCGTGGTGACATCTTGAAAAATGATAGAAATAAAAATAATCCTGTTCTTACCCCCCACCAAACCAATTGTTTTGTTCTCTAAGGCTTATCATTCATTAATTGCTTTTCTAATTGCTTTATGGGGGTTTGTGGGTTGATAGATTTCTGTCTTCTGTTGTTTGCAGTATATCTGACAGTTGCTAAAGATTCTGACAGGATCATTTAGCAAAATAAATGCTGTCCAAACTGTGGTTCAAGCAGAGAATTCGATTAATCATTTTTAAATAACTTCTGTCTATTGTGAAGTCTTGTTAGACAAACATAGAGTAAAGTAGAAATAGAATGAATACACTAGAATCACAAAGATGGTTATGGATGAAACCAAAACTTGGAACCCCAATGAATCCAGAACATCGGAGCAGACTCGATTCATCAAATCTCCTGGAGCAGGTAAAAAGGTGTGCTCTGGCAGCCTCGCTCATCACATGCATCAGGACTCAGTGTACCTGCACACTGAGAAACTGGCAGTGGTGCACTTTGAATTAAAACACATTTGACATGGGCAACTGGTGCCTCCTGAGTCAGGGGTGGAACTTGCCCCCCCAATGGCCAGTCAGCAACTGGGCTGGCTGATCCCACCAACTGGGGGGGGGGAGGATCCCACTGACTGCGGGACCCCCCCGTGGCCGATCCCATTAACTGGAGGGGGAGGGCGATCCCACCAACTGGCCAATCCCGCTGACCCACAAGTGGCAGTGGCACATCACTGGCACTTCCAGGTGCACCGCTGGTACTTCTGGGTGAGTGCAATCAGCTGCGGGGGGATTGTGGGGATCGCTTCTCCTGGTGCTCCCCAGCCAGTGCTCTCAGGGTGGGCACCAGCGCTCTCACCTACCCCCCTACCCAGGAACGCTGGCTGTCAGGGGGTGCATGAGCACTCTCAGGGGGTGTACGTGCAGCCCCGTGAACCCCCTATGCATCACCATTGACATTTGATGTGCTTTAGTTCAAAGTGCACCACCACCATTTTCTCAGCATGGAGGCACACTGCACTGCTGTTGCATGTGAGCTTCTAATTAGCACAGCTCACTAATTAAAAGCACTCAGCACCATGTTGGGAACACACGTAAAAATGCCCATACGGCTTTCAGTGGTGACAGCTGCAACTTTCATTCAGAACATAGTGGGAAGGAGAGCTGCTGCAAACTGGGATCCCTTCTGTTCAGTAGCCTCGTGGGTGGAGCACTTAGCCTGATGATGAGGAATCACATTTGATTTCCTCCTTTGTTTTAGGGTGTCAATGCAATCACTTCTCCCAGTTTCTAGCAGCATGCCTAAACCACCAGGCTAGTGGAAAGTCTGGGATGGATATCACTTTCAGTCCCTTCTGCTGAAATTGCTTCACTTTGCATAGTTAAAAACAACATAGGCATAGTGAAAAAAAGATGAAGTGGGACTACTTAGGGCACACATCTTAGGGAAGGGGTGACCTGAGTTTCACTCCCTGTTTGAAGGGCTGTTTATTTATTATACAATAAAATATCATTAAATAAAATATATATATACAGTTCTTGAAGAAAAGAACAGATACTTTTTAACATTTAATTTTTCTGGATGCCCCCATGCAGACAAGATATTCCATATTTATTTGAATCTAAGATGAGGTTCCCTCTCCCCGCCCCCCACCCCCAATCATCATGGGGGGAAAAGTCCTTCATCTTAGACTTGCATGCAAAGCACAGGGCATCAGGCAGCTGCTGCTGTTCTGACTCTAGGCCTGAGTCTGGGTTGTGGCCAGAGTCAGACCCACAGCAGTCTTCTGTCCCCAGTCTCTACTTGCCCTCTGTAGCTTCTGCCCTTGCCTTCTCTCCCTCTTCCCCTGCTTACTGTCAGATGCAGCTTGGCTCCAGCTCAGGATGAATTACTTCCTAGGCACCAAGGATATACAAACTCTGTCCCCTTCCCAGCCAATCAGCAGTACAACCACTGCTTCATGGCCTGGCAAGGGATGCACTTCCATGTGCTGTGCTCTGGGAGGGAACAGTGCCCAAGAAATATCTAACAATAAGAAAGGGAGGGGGGTGGGGAAGAGACAGAGACTCTGGGGCCTATGGGGGGAAGGGAAGAGGCAGAGATTACAGGTCCTGCAGGGGGTAGAGGGGCAGAGGATGTGGGAAGCAGGGGATGGAGTGGTGCCAGTGGTTTGCGGGCATAGGAAAGCTACAGGGGGAAGTGGGGGCGGGGGGAGGAAGGAAAGGGCAGGGAGGGCCCAGCTAATGCTTTCACTGCTGTAACAACAGGAGAGGGGTGAATTTAAGACAACCTCCAATAAGCAGATTCTATACCTAGAAAATGGTAACAAACTCATAATATTTCCATATATAGAACCAAATTATTGGGGGAGGACATCTTAAATTCAGGGTTGACTTAAATTCAGGTACATATGGCACTATTTTCTTCCGCATTTCTAATTGGTTAGCTTAGAAGATCTCTGCTCAGCTTGCTGGCTTTGTGAATCCCATTCTCAATGCTTAGATGCTCAATACAGAAATGTTGATTCTGGTCTAGGGACCAGGCACCTAGAAGTTATTCATTAGTATAACAAGGGACCAGGACACTGGCAGTCTTGCCAAATGGTTAGGCCAGTGAGGGGAAACAGGTCCTGGGACTGTGTCATAGGGCAGGAGCCATATACCAAAACCAGAAGTAAATCCAGAAGCTGAGTCTATAATGCAGTCCAGCGTTAGGATCCAGGGGTCATATACCAAGTACAGATCCAAGGTATAACCAATAGGGCAAAGTCCAAAAACAGAGCTGGAAATAGAACTGCAGGGAAATCCCAAGATGACATCCAAAAATCAGCCAAAAACCAGAGTCAGGAGACAGGAGAACCAGAATGCAGGAATCAGGAAGCTTGTCATAACACAACTATTGACTGGCCTGCAAACCCATGGGCCCAGCTGGTGCTAAATGGATAGGTGGTGCTCCTAGCAGCCCATCAGGATCTTGTTGCTCCTAAATTGGGGCAGAGGCCATTAGCTGGGGCTTCCTGAAGGTGTGGCTGATGGTGTACTTGGCACAGGGTCCCTGACAGATACTTTTGCACTGGGTAAGCTCCTTTTCTGATCTAGCACTAGGTAGCTACCATTCCTCAAGCCATATAACATTTTCTGTGATGCTTTCTCTACTATATCACTTTTAATTCATCAGTTTAAAAGCATGAGAGATTATTTGAATTCATGCTCTATAGATTTTAAACTATGTTGGGACTAATGCAGAAAATCCTGGAACATGGTTCTAAAAATGGTTCTAATGAGCAAGTCTCCAGTTTATTTTAACTTGCATGCCAGCATATACAGGCAAAATTTAATAGAGTTCTCTATGAATCATAAGTCAATAAATCTGGCTAAAATCCACAAAGGGCATATGCATAAATTACACTAATACAATAATATTTTCCCATCCATGTATTGTTCAGATAATTGGCTTACATTGACCCTATGCTCTCTCACATTTATTTGCTGTCTCTATCCATTTAATGTTTTTTTTTGTGGCATTGTGCCTATGTGATTATTTATAATAATACAGTACCATTCTTTTACAAAATAATGTTTCTCTGTTATTCAGAGAATATTGTCAAACAGTAGATTTCCGCCAGTGTGAAAGTGTTATATACATTATTTGGTTTACATCAAATATATTAGCATTATAAAGCTTTCCTGTAGATGTATGTAAACCCTGGCTCTTTTCATTGACGAGTACTTGTTCAGCTTGTAGTTGTAGATTACCTGGATTCACAATAACATGGTGGGGGTAGGGGACACATCCAGGGCACCAGCCCCAAGTGCTGACCTGGGTGGAGGGGCACAAAAAGCTGCACTGCTGGTGTTGCTGCAGCCATGCTGGATGCAGTGCAGCTGCTGTGCAGGGCACTCAAGCATCCAGTTGCTTTTCTGGGGGTTCAACCCCATTGAATTACTCTCTGAGTTCCAAGATATGAATGAAGTTCTAAACTCACAAATTAACTTTGCTGAAATGTCCATATGCATCTGATTCAGGGATGAAATCACTGTTACAAACAGTTTTTACCAGAAGCTGTATATCAGCTTGTGTTTTGTTGAGAGTAAATCTACCCCTAAACCAGGTTCAGATACATAGTGAAATCTGAGCATGCTTGGTTTTAAGATCTGTTATCCAAGTTTCACACTGTTGTGCTTGCTGTGTACTGCTTTCCCTATAAGAATTCCATTAATTTAAATATAGAGTTTGCTTCCTGTGGTATAAATGACTGCTGAGCAATAAAAAGTTGACATGACATCTGCCTGTCTCTGCCTATTTCATATAAATTCTTGTCTAGCATCTACTGAGCTCTGATTTGTCCAGCAATGCATTATGTTCTTGGATTGTATTTACTGTATGTGGGCATGAGGCAAGAGCCTGTGTATTCTCAATTTTTTCTTGAGCTGGAAACAATGGAACGTAATTTTAAAGACTGGAGTCCTAGGGAATTGTGCCTGGGGCACATGTAAAACAAGTTACTCAATCCAACATGTTTTCTCATTACTTTATATTTTTATACCCATTTGAATGCAATTATTATTACACTTGTTTATAATTATTTATTAACATTATGGCAGTGGCTAGAAATCCTTGCTGAAATGAGAGTGCCTCTGTGCAAAGCACTGTACATGGCCAGAGAAAGTTTCTGTCTTGAAGAGCTTACAATAAAAATAGAAAAAGGAGATGTTGTTTTACAGATGGGGAATGAGATGCAGATGCATTAAGCTTGAGACTGTTGAAAGCAGTCAGTGCTAGTCTAACTCTGCTCCAATTCAAGTTAATGTGAATGAAGCTCAAAGCAAGCCTTTCTCTCAGCCTTTAATTTCAGTACCACAGGTTGAAGGTTAAGGAGTTCAAAATGTAGACAACAAAAATATATAACATGCAAAGGATAGGCTAAAATGTTGCTTCTAATGATACATTATACAAAGAATGAAAAATATTGTAAGCAAGGAGTAGTGAACTGACAGTAAAGGCAAACTGATTTTTAACCATGCCTTGTACAGATAGTCATAACGTTTATAATAAGAAGTAATATCATATACATGAAGAAGAGAAAGAGTGCTGGGAATGTCTCTCTGCCTTGCAAAACCTTTGTATGCTGGGTGGCAAGCCTACCCAACATGCAGTTGTATTCTATTGCTCTTAAGGGAAGAGAAGGATATGAGTTTACTGGTGCAAGGGCATGCTAGGTCCTTTCTTTTGCATCCATAAGCTGCTAGTAGCAGCGTGCATGCTGCCACCTTGTAGAGCAATTTCTGGGTGTCCTGCTTGAGCGTATTGCCCAAGGCATTTTTGATCCTTTGTGCATGGCTCTGGCAGAATAGCCACTAGACCTTACACTTGGCTGCTATTCCTTTACTCCCTTTTCTGCACAGCATAGTGTAGTAAAGGCAGGATTTTGCCAAGCATGTCTCCTGTTATTAAATACCTAATCTTTGTTGAATGATGCAGTCTTACAGCTTAACATCTGCTGCTATTTACAGAATGACTTTTAAGCTGTGGGTAATGTTCTTGGGAAATATAATAGCATTAAACAGAACCACTACACACTTTAGAGTTGATGATTAATCATTACCTCATCACTATTCAATCAATGCTGTCCATTTCTTCAACAGTCTATGACACTTTTCATTCTTCCACACAATATTTGGTACTCGTGGAAATACATAGAGCTAATGTGGTAGGAATGCTTATTTCCCAGGGCAATTTTTGAAAAAAATCCTTGAACCTTGGAGGTGTCAAGAAGCCAGTCATGAAGAGACCACTGCCTCCTAGAGATGCAGATTTGTTTTCTATCACCCCTGTTGGGGTGGTCTGTCCCCAGGGACTATTAAAACCAGTAGGGTACCAGAACTCCTCAGGGAACATTGCCCATGGACCTTCCCTTTCAAAATGTTTCTTTCTCTTGTTTACTCTCCTGTTTTCTAAGTTCTCCTGTCCTCTTTTCCAGCTGCTTTGAGCCTTCACTAATAAGGGTGGCATATAAATCAAATTAAATGAAATCAATAAATGAATAAATAAATAAATAAGTAGAGGATAAGTTAGAGTTTGTGATGTTTTCTGTTAGAGCCGGGTGCCTAGATGTTCCATGTCACCATTCATAAGCTGGATGTAGCGCCTGGCACTGCGACACATTGCAGTGGTATAAGTGGCGAAATGCATGGCAGTGTGAAGAAAATGGGGGCAGTGCACGTCTGAACCAAAACACCTCAGAGATGTTTTAAACACCACACACTTCATCAAGGACAAACCCTTGGAGAGAGAGCTCACTGACTGTGACCTTGTCTTCATTGCTAAATAAAGTGAAGGCTTTTATCATTAGATAGTGAAAGGGTGTGAGTAATTTTATAGGAAAAATTCATTAAAAACAGCCATTTTAGTTCTGTGATGAGGTGAACTATTTAAGATCAACTATTTGGTGCCATCATCCTGGAAGAGTGATGTGCTGAGCTGACTTGTGTGTGTTTGTTATCCAAGATAAAATCACGCACAAGTTATGACACATTTATTCTGTTGAACTCTGTTGTTTTACAGGCCCTTTAACTTGAATGGGAAATTTGCCTGATAAGGGGAACCGAAATTTGCACTTCACTAAATATTTTGTTGTAGCAGCTTCTTTAAAATGGCTCGGTATCTTAATAGAAGCTAAAATAATCCAGTATATGTGTAACCATATTATGTAAACTTTTAAGACAGAAAGCAGGGCAAGGTAGAGCTTTACAGAATAACTGGTTTAGAGGCATAAGCTTTTGTAGGCAACGGTCTTTGTCATCTAAATCATCTGCTGAAGTAGGCTGTCAGATATGAAAGGTTATGCCTTTCCAAATCTGTTAGTCTAAGGTGCTACTCTGCTCTGCGTTCTGCCTGATTTTAGACTAGCATGGCTAACTACCTCTTCGTAAACTTTTAAGTCACTGAATTGATATTTCAAAAGCATGTAAATCAGGAAGGGCCAGATTCACAAAAATATTTAAACACCTAAATAGGTGCCTGCTCATCTTTGTGAAACTGGGTCCTTAGGACTCAGCATTGCAACACTGAATTTCTAGGCTGTTTGTTAATTAATGGAATCCACAATGTCACATTAGGTGCCCAGGATCTCCTATACAATGCATAGGGAAAATTGGGCACTTCAGAAGGCAATGGTCAACATGTTGAGTCAACCTAATAAGAAAGGCATAAGAGGCTGTTAGGGCAAGAGGGACAGAATACAGTTCTCCACTCTTCTGTCTGAAAGCACCCTTGTAGCTCCCATTCCTCTCCCTAACTTTTGGGCACAATATTCCCCACAGCTTTCCCTTCACATTAGCTTTGGTGAAGAAAAGTCCTTTCTCTGTGGAAGTCAGATCTGGGTGATGGTAGTGAATTAAGAGTTTATAATGAACTCTTTTCCCTTTCACCCCATCTCAAACAATTAAGAAAAAGGCAAAATATCCTCAATGACCTACCTTCACAACCTCCTGTTATTGCTCCTTTCTTTCCACCACTTCTGCATCATTTGGGATTACTGTAGGAAGTTTCTACTGTAGGAAGTTTCTACTTTCTAGTAAAGTCCTAGTAGTAGCATATTTCTTTACTTATTTCTCAGTGTAGCTGATGTGCCTGTTGCTGGACCATACAAAATTGTTGAGAGCCCTTGCTCCAGAAATTGTAAACTAACCAGTTCAGCCCCAAAAGGAGGCAGCAGAGCTCAAGGGCTCCACATGGACGTTCAAGATAGAGGAACTGCTTGTATGTGTAAATCTTCCTAATGTCTCAAACAACTCAGCAGTACAATCAAGCACCATATAGTCATCATTTTTTACACCCCAATCCCTGATTTGGATTGGACCAAATCAGACTCTAACCAGTTTATAGCTATCTGGATTTATTGTATTTGCTTGCATACCATACGCACCTTTCCCCCAAAACTTAGACTACTCTCAGTTTTGGAGATCTTAAATGGGGAAATTGGTTTTTCTGCCCATAATAGATGCATGGAGATACTGTGTATGGCTGCTGCTGCATTTTTTTCTTTCCCCTCACATCCCCAATGGCCACATAGAGTGGAGGGTGGGTTCTGTCTTCAGCAGAAGCTACAGTTTTAATTCTTTCACAGCTGAATTGGAACATGGACGGAGACTGATCTTAATTTCGCTCTCCCTCCTTTTGTGCTTAGGCTAAAGCAGCCAATTTAGGGGTTAAAGGGTTAAAGTTGCAGCTTTTCTTGAGCAAGAAATAGAGGGTCAGTGACCTTGTCCCTGCTCCATGTGTCCATAACTCTGGAAAAAATCTCCCCTCACCCCCTTCTCATTCTTTCTTGCTCAAAGCAAGGTGTGTGTCTTATTTTGGTGAGTGTGTTATGTGAGAATATATGGTATTAAGAATTTGGCTTTCATGACTTTCATGATTAATTAAAGTATTAAACATGTATTTTTTATTGTAGTGGAATAGATCATTTGTTTAGCATCTCAGTGAGTTACCTACAGGTTTTATTTTGCACGCAATACGCTTATAAGGCTGCTCTTGTACAAAAAAAATTAACAAATGTCTTTCTTAGGGTAATTCTTTTTGGACATTACAACCAACCATATTGATTCTTTGATTTGTTGTGCCTGTTAGATAAACCATGCACCCTGCTAGAAGAAGAAAAAAAATACCACCAACAAAATCCTACAACTTGTCTTTGAGGAAATGTAAAAGTTGTAGTTTTATTGATTTTTTTTTTTTTTTCTTCAGAGCTTTTGATTTCCTATTTTTGTGTTGTCTTGCCTGAACCAACAGATTTATAAACCATCTCCTTGAACACTAAAACCATTTGCCATTTGGTGGAATTGGCTGACATTTCATTTTTGCTGTGCAGATTGCAGATTATGTTGACATTATTTTGCTGGGCTCAGTGCTATATCATTAACATATTGCTCATGACTGAAGCTGAAATGGTTTCACTCTGGTAGCATAATACCTCACATTTTCTGCACGTAAAAAAAACGATGCGACTTTACTGGGAGAAAATAGGTAGTACTGCTGCACAATAAAGTAGGAATTGCATTAATGTAACAAAATGTACCACTAAAATTGTGCGTAAAAATGGAATGGGGGGGGGGTAAAGCCATAAAAGCAAGATGTGTTTACTGTTGATATCTGGAAATCTTGGCTAGAAATGAGCAGCATTCATGAAATACTAGGCTTAAACTGAGATTATATCAGTGTGCTAGCAATACAGAACTTGTCAAATAAAGGGATATAACTGCTTGCTTGCACTGCATGAAAATGAAAATTCACTTTTCAATTGAAAGCATAATCTCATTCTGGTCCATATGTGATTATGTTTTGTGAAATAAGAGCCAGACAGCAGTATTACAAAAATGGTTTTGTTTGGGTGACCGTGAGCACCAAAATCCTGTACAGCCTTTTATTTAAGCTGGTAGACAAAAAAATAATGCCTTCTTATGGTATGATATTTGAAGCTTCTTCCTTGTTCTTCCTCCTCCCTTCCAGTTAATGTTAACTCAGGTATTTGTTTCAAGCTTTTACGCTTTTTTCTTGAGCTGACTATTGTCTAAATGATGGGGGAAGAAAGTTATCATGACTAAACAGCAGTCCTGCTGTGGCCTCTCTCTTGTAATTCCTTGTTAAGGACAATTGTGAATTTATTACTACATGTGACTGAGGATCTTTGACACTGTTGTAGTTTTTGGTTTTGCTTCTGTCCTTATTGTTATGGAGATCTTTGATTTGCTGCATTTTGTGTGATGAGCAGTGTTCTGCCATCCTTACTCATTTTAAATTGTAACTTTGATTTCACTGGGACTACTTGTGGATATTTCTCCTTGATTAAGGTGGCAGGATGTCTTCTTGTATGATTAATAAGAATCTCTCAACGCCATGCAGAGTTCCACATGTACAAATCATCCTACCAACAAAATAAGTATGCAGCTTAAAAATGCAGGATCTGAGCAGCCATCTATGTTTGAGGCCTTTCTAAGGCTGAGTCATTATTCACTTTCTTAGATGGATTAACTTTGTTTAGACAAATAAGTGTGGAGAATGAATCCTTAACTGATGAATCAAAACTGAATGTTTTTATATCTGAACCCAGATCTGTAGCAGTTATCTAAACAAATATATTATATTGTTTGCCTGTACTTAAGACAATTAGCCAGTCATTTACATTTTGTTTTGAAAAGCTTCTGAGAGTTGCTTTCCCATGTTTAAGAAAAGCATAGGTTTCCCCATATTCTTTTCATACGTATAGGTTGCGAAACTCCATTTTGAGGGGTATGCAAGGAAATGTGGGGAGTTGCAAGTTTATTTTGGGGGCAGAATGCAATTTTTCACACTTTGATGGTATTTTTATCCATCCCTGTCTTATAAACACAGCAACACGTTTTCCTGTAAGGAGGTGTTATTTCCCTAAAACTGGAAGTACAGCTAAATGAATAGCTATCTAAATAAGCAAAGGCTGTATTTTCTTTGATTATTTTTTTAATAATGATTAGGATTGTGGTAACCAAAATGTGAATTATTTGCATCTTTGCTTACAGCAATAAGTTAAAGGGCAAACAATACACATTCTTTGATATATATGACAGTTATATGTAACATTCTCTCTCTTTTATGTACACAATAATTAAAAAAAATCGAACCCATAATATTGTATACATTATATTGGCAAGTTGCAGAACTCCCCAAGATAACAATTATAATTTAAAAAATATTGAACACAATGTCTCTGCCAGCAGTGATTCAGGAGAGCCTCACTGGGCCCACATATTCAAGGACACTAACAGCATCATCAGTCCTCATGGTGACTTTTTGATGCTGTGTACCTGCAGGATGGTAGACAAAGCTAAGGAGATCATGATTAAACTAAGAGAGATCTTTTGCAAACAAAACAAGCTGTGCAGTGTAAGTATATGACAATATACAGCATTCTTATCTAAGATAAATCAGCCCCATGGCTCATATAAAATAGTCAGTGCAGCTGTATCACTGCTCTGACTCTAGTTACAATGGGTTTTTGTCCAACTGCATGTGCCTGTGTTCTACATTCACCTGCATGTTTTCCTGCCTAAGCTTCCTGCATGTTTCATATGGAGAGAGATTGGACTGTTTTTCCTCTAGCCAGTGTTTCTACATTGTCCTTGGGAGTAGGGATGGAAATAGAAAAGGAGAAATTTGTGACTAATCCTATCTTCAGCTTGTACCACAAATAATTACTGGGTCATTCTACATCCTATGCATACGTCAAGTCCTGTATAATCAGGACCATGAGCTGGCACATGAGTACTGTACATATCCCAAATACTCCTCCCTGCGATAATGATTAATATTGACACTATTGTTAGTCCTACCTTGTATTCCCGCTGGCCTTCTCCTAAATTATATATGTGCAGGTGACTTCATACCCCTGACAGTCAAATCTTTCTATCTTTGCCATAACTGCTTTTTTCTGAAAGAGTATTGGTAGCGAATAAATGCCCCCTTTTTGGCAGAAACTCCTATTATTGTTTTGTTTTGTGCTAGCATCTAATGGCCCCAACCAAGTTGAGAGACCCATTAGAATAGGGACATCACATATGTATAGTTAGATACGTGTTTCCTTGAAAATATATAGTCTAAAAATAGACAAACAATGGAGGAACGAATAAGATATAAGATGGAAACAGGTGCAGAGAGAGAATGGCTTGTTCAAGGTCACATAGGCAACCAGTGCTTGAGCCTGAGTCTTAGTGCAGTATCTTAACCATAAGAACATCATCTTAAATCCTTTAGAGTCAATCTGCTGGTGTTTAGTGACATTTTATTCTCAATGGAAAAGGGCAAGACAGGGGGAAAAAAATCTTAAATCCCTCCCACCCATTCTTTTGGGCAGATGAGATACAGACTGCGGAAGGGGAGGGAAGACAGCACTTGGGAAAGTAGTCAGGGTCCCTGCCCTTGCAAAGAATCTCTCCTTTCTATTATCCTGGTAGAAGGTAAGAGGACTTTTGGTTCAGTGTCTTCCTTTGAAATATTTAGGCAGATAAGGTTCTTTGGGTGAATCTGATATCTGTTATTAAACCAGCTTAAATCAATAGAAAATTTTTTCTTAGCAAGCTTTTGGGTTTAAAAACCCTTCGTCAGGCTGAGGAAGTATCTGCAGTTGGTGTGTGCTCTTCCTGGATGGAATGAATGGTAAAGAAGCCAGAGGCTGGTATGCATGCAGGAAAGGCAATCAGTGAAGACATAAATTGAAGAGTCAGTGGGTGAGAGACAGGCTGAGTGGGGGGTGGGGGGGGAGAGGGGTTTTCCCCCCACTGACTCCTCAATTTACATTTTCACTGACTGCCTTTCTTGCATGCATACCAGCCTCTGACTTCTTTACTATTCATTCCATCCAGGAAGAGCACACACCAACTGCAGATGCTTCCTTAGCCTGACAAAGGGTTTTTAAACCCAAAAGCTTGCTAAGAAAATTTTATCCAACTATTTAAGCTGGTCTAAGAAAAGATATCAGATTCACCCAAGGAACCTTGTCCGCCTATGTCCTTAGACCAACACGGCTACAAACTACACCCCTTTGAAATATTTAAACACTGCATGAAAGTCTTAACCTTTTCCTATCCCTCCTCCATTCTCTAGTTGTAGTATAGGAACTATATCTTTATGATGGTGTGGGTCTGTTTTGGAGATGAGGAAGAAGTTCTTTCTACATGTGCTAAATTTTTAATGTTGTCCTCATGGTAGTTCTTGTGGATGTTTAAGTTGTCTCAGCTTGTGTCTGGCAAGTTCTGCAGGTAAATGCCAAAGGGCTAACATCCAGATGCTTGGGATTTTGCTGGTATACCTGGGTAGGTGTAGAAAGTAAACATTGATGATAAAATTATAATTAGTGCTCCACCCAAAAGCAATTTGCAATCTTTCTGGGTTTCTGGATTTTTTTTCTACTGTTACTATGCATCTTAATGTATCATTCTGTATTGTGTCAGACTCCTATCCCACCATCCTACTATTCATGTCATACCTAGCCAATAGAAACATGAATAGATGGTAGGATTCTGGATTTTACTTTAAATAGTATTGAATAGTTTGTGCAGTTACGTTCAGATGGTCAGCTTTCATCTTTTTATATCCTTTAATTATTTGTACACACATGAATATGAAACGTGTTTTATTATATTATAGTGTGTGTATTCTAAATTTATGTAACTGGCAAATGAATAAACATTTGTTGCAACTTAGAGAGCCATGTAATATTTTTAAATAAAGCTATTAAGAATCGAGTCTATGGTGTATCTTGTATCAGTAAATAAATCTAAAGTATTCTTAATACAAGTATTCACTCTTGGATACTACATGTTATACTGATTCATTGATGTTACATTAGTAGTTACTTGTTTTCTACTCTACACACAGATGATTACTTGTTGCCAAGGAGACAAGGGGAAGTTTCATAAGAGGTGCTACATAGAATAAGCAACTGGTATTGTTTATCTGGTGAGAGAGAGAACTTAACTAGTTTTACTTAACACACAAACACATGTTCTTTCTCACAACCAAAAAATATAAAATATAAATTTTACCATCAGCACTTTTTCTGTCACCCTTAACAGAACAGACTGGTTTAAAAATGGCAGATCCCACTTTAAGATTTGCCCCCCTCCCTCCTCAAGGGTGTATGTGAGTTCTGTTTGCTACTAATATAAACTACGCTGCTTACAGAAAACCACATAACTTAGATCGATTCTGCCTTGGGCTTTTTGAATGTCTACACCCAGCCCATGAGTTTCCTAGACCTGTAGCACCAATTTAATCTCAATTGAACAACTACATTGAAGAAGGTTCAGTACTATTCTATACTTTCTGTCATATTTATTGTAAGGCAATTATTGTAGCTGTACACCCCATTCTATTGCTTGGTTTATTTCATGGGGAAGGTTGCTAGAATGTTAATTGTAAACAGCTAAATGTACTGTTGGACATGAATCAAAATATTAGAGCAGAGCACCTTCTCAATATGAAGAGGTTTAGAACTAAACTTTGTGACTTGGGTTCATCTTTACCTAAAAGATAGAAGATTGTGTCCATTTTTAAAGTCTTCTTCCAAAGGTGTAACTGCTTGGTGCATGTGTCTGGAGGTTTGGGACCCTTGTAAATAGTCATATTATGCTTATGTGTTTGTATGTGTTCCTAATATTTGACAAACTTACAGGTGATAGTATACCAGTGTATTCTATTCCTCAGCATACTTACCTTGAAACACACTGAAATGAAGGTGGTGTAGAGGGAGGAGAAAGGAAAGAAGGGAATTGGCTGATTATATAATATCTATAGCTTTAAAAGTGCAGTGACCTGCTGGTTCTGCTGTAGTTAAGTAACATAAAAATCTATTTTCAGGAAGAGTGGCTTTTATTCAGTCTGCCTAGCAACAAAACTGTGCATTAGCAACATTGGAAACTCAGTGCCTTCTTGAAATCTCCCATTTTTAAAGAGGGTGAGGGAAATAAAAGTATAAAATAACACATTTTGGGGGAAAGAAAAAGCTGCATGTTTTTCTCATGGGCAATATCCATGGTGGTCCTTGCACCGCTTATGGTACATGCTAAGAGCATCATACTATGAAGTAACAACCATGTGCTTCCCTTACAAGTTCATTTCCTTGCTCTCTTCTGGACTTGCTTTATGACACTGGGCAAGTCACTTGAGCAGTCATAAGCTTGGTTTAACCAGCTTGGTTCACAACTGCTTTGGGATGAAGATGGCCTCTTAGTGATATTTTTAAACATTCTTAGGGCTAGATCATAGTGATTAAGCACTTAAATTTCTTTTGGAATCGGAGCCAATCTTGCACAATGGGATTTAAATACTGGTGTCAGTAGGTGCCAAGGCACTATATTTGTTTTAGGTGCTTGAATAACCCTGCTTCAGTGACGTGGACACTGGGGTGAGCAGCTAGAAGCCCACAGGTCAAGAGTTTGAGGCCATAGCAGAAGCACTTGCAGCACAGCCATGTTAGGTCCCACCAAAAATGTGACTTCTACTAAATACCTTGTCACAAGGACACTGGAAAGGAAAGTGTTTGCATACCTTTAAAAGTTAAAACCATAGGATTTTATATTCCTTCCCCATGGAAATGACATGAAACCTGAATTTTGGATAATCTGAATGAAACAAATATGAGGTCATTCATCTTTAGTTGAACCCAGCCTTGAGTTCTAAATGAAGATTAATGAGTTTATATTTTTACTTTTTCTTTGCTTCAGCATGCATGAATATACATGCACTTGCATGCATATGCATGCACTCACCTGTGCACGCACACATACATTTTACATACATTATACATACATTTTATTCATAATTGTATAGTTATACTGTATTAATAACTATTTCATCTGAAATGTTATAATATTTGGCTCATTAGAAATGCATAGCAAACTTCCAAGTTAGTCTAAGCTGTATAGATTGAACCAACAAGTAAGTGAACAGACATTTGCTTTCAATTCCAGAAATGCAACCACATGCCTGTGGTGGCTCAGGCCAGAAGCCAGGGAGTGCTAGAGCATGCCTCCTTGCTCGGCTGGAGCAGACAACTTGGGGCAAGGCTAGCCCACTCACTCTGTGAGGGTGGGTTTGCAGGGGAGGTGCAAAGCATCCAGGAATGCTGGGGGACTATGAATTAACTTGAATCTAGAGGTGATCTGGTACAGAAGCTTAATAAACCAATTTAATCTAAATCAGTAAAATCTGATACTATATCTACCCAGGTTTATCTTAAACCAGTTTCAGCCATTTTGAAAGTGGTTTATGTGCACTGAACTTCCGTTGTGTTACAGATTTGAACTGATTTCTGATCACTTATACCAGTTTATGTATAATTTCTGTCCCTCGCCCCAGAGTATTTACATGCCATATATGGACAGATAAACTCCTATTTTCCTGAAAAGATTAAATTATTCCTTACCATTCTCCTACATTTTGTTAAACTATAAAATGTTTGGCAATTTTGTAGATGCTCTAGCTGAGAAGTCTTACCCATTGCAATTTTGCACTGAGCTGTAAAGGCAAGAAGAATAAAGAGCATTCAAGTGCTTAGTGGAAATTCAAAAGCGAAGCTCCTCCTTTGCATTTGACGGTCAACTCCTGAAATGTCACAATAGACTCTATCAGGCACTGAGGACTATATAAGGTGACTGAGGCTTGGGATCATTACTATCTCAGGACTCTGAGAGCATGTCAGAGCAGATTCGATAGATCATGTCTGCTGGAATGTGGTAATTACTGCACTCTAGAAGCCTCCAGAGTCATGTGTATTAGCGTCCCCACACTGAAAAATGATGGCAGGGCACTTTAAAGCCTGTTTGAGTTTTTGTTCAGAGCTTCCCACTGCCATTTTTCAGCATTGGGATGCTAATACATATGATGATCTGAATGCTTTTAATTAGTGTGGATCTTGGAGCTGCACTAATTAAAGCACTCCCCCATGCCTCCTGGAGTATATGTATAAATGCCCTCAATGTTTAACCATTAGGCACTTGACCCAAGGAGTAGAATGTGCCTTTATCTAAGCACTGATAATTCACATACAATGCATGGAAAGAAGTTAAGAACCTCAACATGATTTACAACTTCTCAGTGGGAAGGAAGGTCTGAAGAGAAACTTATTCCTCTTGCAGTCCTGTCCCCTTTGTGGGCCTAGGGCATGTATACACATGATGGACATCTGCTCCGATGAATGCTAATTAGCATGCAGTGGAGCAGACTCAATCGAGTCTGCCTGACCATGCTAATTGGCTTGCTCCAGGAGCCTCCATATCACATGTATTCAGTGTCCCCACATTTCAAAATGGTGGTGGGGGCACTTTTAACTAAAGCTTTTTTAATGAGCTTTAGTTAAAGTACCCCTGCTGCCATTTTGAAATGTGGGACGCTGAATACATGTGATGCTGTGGGCACTTTAATTACAGTGGCTCACAGAACCTCTCTATATTGCCCTGCCTCTGTCCCAGAGCATGTGTATAGACAACCTTAGAGGTGTACCTTTGGCCTGTAGCAAGAACTGTATTTAGTCTGAAATCCTCTCAGGGAGCTAGGTGCCTAATCATTCCATTAAAAAAAATGAGCAGAGGGCACCTCTTTTTAGAGCATGGTACAAGGAGGAATATCACAGAGTAGTTTTATAAGATGTAGGAGACCTGGATTCTAAGCCGCCCTCAGCCTGGGGTGATTCACACTCATATTTCCTGCCTCCCAGGAAAATGCCCCAACTGTGGTTCCAACTATCCATACATTTATGGGTATTCCATAAATGACCATAAAAAAATACCTGGCAGAAAATGCTATAACATTGTGTTGTCCATAAAAATGAATAAAAAACAGCTTTCAAAAGTCAGCTCTGTAAAAAAACATATACCTGATTGAAATTCTGTAGTTGAGGGGGAAAGAAGCTGGAGACAGCACTGAAGTACAGACAGAGCACAGCAATGTCACTTGGTGTCCTAGTGGGAGTGAAGCAGCCCGAAGAGAGCTCTTCTCAGGGCCTTGTGGCTCCTTCCCCAACCCCCAGCCATCTGCTGGTGCTGCCTGTAACACCTTTGGGTAGCAGATGGTCAGACAGTGGTCCTTCTTTAGGGGTCCATATTGGGATGACAGGAATGGAGCTGGTGAAGGTATGGCTGAAAGGTAGGCAGGGGTGGTGGGGCGTGGCATGGTGCAAGGTGCAGTTGGGGGTACCAGAGGGTGGGGTGGGGGGTGGCCTGGACTGGGGTCAGCTTAGTGTAAAACCATTCCTTTAGTTAAGTACAGTTGCCAACCCAAATAATTCTTTTTCTACTGATGATCTGCAAACTTTTTAATGACAACAAAACTTTTTTACTATGGTATTAAACCTAGCCCTTTTCCAGGGTCTGGAAGAAGGGTTATGTTTACATTATGTGAAACATGTCAATAAAAACATTTGGTTATTGTCAGTAAAAAATTAAATATTTTGGATTGGCAACCCTGGCTCTATCCACCTAGCTCCAGTGCTGTAGCAAGGCAGGGGGTGGGGGGGAGAGAGGCAACTGGGGTGACTGCCCTGGGAGCTGAAGTAAAGGGACACCAACAGGCATTGCCCAACTGGGGTGGGGCATGGGATGGAGCCATGAGTGCCTTGTTTGGAGGGGTGCAGGGACAGGGGAAGGGCAGCTCCCACCACTGCATGTACTCCTGGGAAAGCATGGGAGGGCATGTACCTCCCGGATCTGTGCATGGGGTAAAGGCAGGCTGCCACTGCGGGCTTTGCCCTGGGCACCAAACTTTGTTTGCACAGCACTATCCAGCTATAGGGTATTCCATCGTGGAACAGCCCCCATGATCCCTCCTGTGTGAAGGTGTCACATTACAATAAATAAATCAAGTTTCACTGAGGCAGAGGTAAAACATGACTGTCTAGCTTGATTAAGGTATTTTCCTTGTAGTGTGGGAAAGCTGTTTCCTAGGGATGTTTATGCATTTTACCAAGTGACTGCTTTATGGAAAATGGAACAGGCCTTGGAGACCTGGGTTCTGTTTCCAGCTTCTTCATCACTGCTGATTCTTTTAATCAGTGGAATGGAGAATCATGATCCATATTGCTCCCTGTCCTGGGCCCAATGTATCTTGAATTCTTTTATAGGCAGTGGGACCACTTCAAGAAGAGTAGTGGAGAGTAACTACTCAGAACTAGCTGATTAGGGCACTTTTCTTGGAGGATGAGAAATATGGACCTGGATTTCCTATGGCATAGAACCTTAGGATTCTTGCAACCTGGGCAAGTTCCTAACAAGTAATTTGTAAAAGGAGCCACTTTTTTGAGAGAGAGAGAGAAGCTGCATCTGTTATTTTGGGCAGAGCCGGGTGGCATGTGCTAAGTGTGCACTAGCAATGCTTACTGGATTTCTTGGAGGTTTTGGACACAATAATGCCATTTCTGACTTGGGTGGAGGAGAAGCTCCACATTTTTTTCTTCTCTGCCATGCTCAGAAGCAAAGCCTAAGGTACTGGTGAAAACTTAGGTACCTGAATTACCTGGTGGATAAATTGGGGATATTCTGTAGTGTTCTTTTGGAGTCAGGCAAAATTTAAGTGTTGAGGGTAATTACTATAGTGTGTAGCACAAACACTGACAATTCTTCAGAGAGATGGATTCCTGTTCACATTTTTAATAGTACCAGATTCTTTGCATAGAGCATCCAGAACATCTATTGAAATATGAAAAGCAGTTTATACATCTGTAAGAACAGATCTGTCAATAACTTAGTAGCTTTTCTTGTCCATAGGATTTTATGGATAAAATGCTTTGTGTAGTAAAATGAAATGTATGAAAAATTAACTGATTATGTTTACTTGCAACTATCTAAATAAGAAAATTACCCTTATCCTGAAGACTTTCAACTGCAAAGAATTGTATGAAAATAAAATTATAATAAATGTTCCCCTCAAGTTTAAATCTACATTCAACAATAACAATTAACTACCATTGGATGTATATTATAATTAGATTTACACACTGAAAAATATCTTCTGTAAATGCTTCTTCATGTATTGTTACATATTGCCATGCTCTTTAGATATATATACATAGGGACCTACTTAAAGTGCATGACATGCTTGCAATGCACAGTGCAGATTTCATGGTAGCCCCACTCCTCAGCACAGGCCCCATGCCTCAATGCTGATTGGTGGGAGCCCAGGGGGGAGGAGGGACAAGGGGGCAGTCAGCATCTTGATTGTTGGCTGTCCTTCATGCGGCCTCACCCCTCATTACTGATTGGCAGAGAGGCCCCAGGGGGAGGAGGGATGAGGGGGTGGCTGCCATCTTGATTGTTGACTACTCTTTGTGCTGCCCTATCCCTTAGTGCTGATTGGCAGAAAGGCCCTGGAGCGGGGAGGAGGGCCAAGGGGGCAGCTGCCATCTTTTCTGATGCCTTCTGTGTTGCTCCACCCTTCAGTGTCCTCCCCTGTGGACCACTGGCTCCCACTGGGGAACTAGCATTTTATTAAGTTTTTTTTGTTGATTTCATTTCACACATTTCACAGACCATCCTGAATTTTCCAATTTCTACAAAATCCATGAAACCACAAGTTAAGTAGATCCTTATTTATTCACAGACTTTTGTATTCATGTGTTTTCAGTTACCAAGGGGAAAAAGCTAATTGAAATTCATTTCAGGACTGATTTTTCTTTCATTGTTTAGTAGAGTGGATTCTGTGCATTCTGCACTATTACAACAATATCTTGAGAATTTTGGGAAATTATATTAATCTCTCTTTGCATATTGATGAGAATTAATAGTAAGATTTCCTTATTGCATGTAAACTCCCCATTTATGAGGTGCACCTCATAAATGGGGAGTTTGCATGCAATAAGGAGATATAATATCTATCAACAACAGAAGTATTTTCATGAAAAAGAATATATTTTCCCCCTGAAAATATTTCTGTTGTTGGGAAATAAGAACATAATGTGTTAGGCTGAAATAAGGAGCCTTGGAGTCTAGTCAAGAGAGGCCAGAGGTGTTCACAGTTTACTTTTGAATGTGCTATTGTGTTTTGTGCCCCATTTCAGCAGCCACATGTTTAACTATAAGCATATCATCAATAGCCTTGTCCATATTCAAGAAGGCACATCAGCATGATCTAAGCATGTGCTTGAATCAGACTGATGATACTTGGCTGACTGTAGAGGACAATACTCACGTGCATATAGTTAACCACGTGATTAAGCACTTAGCTAAATTGTGGCCTCAACAGGTGGCACAATTTATCTCTGAATCAATGTTGTGCCAATATTTAACTAATTTTGTAACACAGTGGGTTGATGAATTGACTCCTATGTATAATTTATTATAGTTTGTAATCATTTTAAAAGATGAGCAATAGTCCAAATATGTAGGATATTCTTTATTTTAAAGAGCAAGCTTATAACTCTGAAAGGGAAGAGGAAATATTGACTTCTCCCTCTCTGTACTATAGGCCTATTATTATATTTATTTATTAATTAACTGAACTTATCAAACCAAACATTTAACACTTAAAGATCTATCCATTTCCTCACTATATACAGATATTTTTCTTCCATCAACAGTACTCCCTTAACTCAGGTCAATGTCCCCAGGAATCTTGTATCTTCCCCTTCCCTATTTCCCCTTCTGTCTCTGACACTTGATGTCAGTGTTACACTTTCTTGTTTGTTTATCTCTATATAATAATTCAGAAATCTCCATAATAAAAGTCTTCTACTCATCTCAGTTTTTAAATTTTAAAAATTCTAAGTTCCAAATGTGTTCTTAAATGGTAACTCATAGAATTTGCACTTTTGTTTAGTATTCAAAAAAGGTTTCTTAAACTTTCCGTTTTGGAGGAAGAAGTTTCTTTTTTGCAAATTGCAAGAACTTCTACCACATTTCTAAATAAGCATCTTTTTCTCCCTCTTCTCCCCTGTAGAACAATGAATTGACCGGGCATTACTAAAACTTTCCAATTTTAAACCAGTCTTTGATTTTAAGGGTGTCACTTCTCTTCCATTCTTTTTCAATTGAAGCTACAGGCCAGTTTAAAATCACATTTCTTCTTAAAATGCAACAGGATTGCCACCCCACTCCCCCCATAATCCTGTATCCCCAGACCTGCCCTCCCTTCCTAAGAAGTGTGCCAAGATATGAGCTGTGATATCCAACCTGCCACTTCCTACCCCACTGGTCTGAGGACAGTAAGCTGCTGCTGCAGGGTCTGCAGCTCCATATTGCCTCACTTAGGGCTGTGCTTCACAGATAGGAAGAAGAATGGATTTGGTCCTTAAATATTTTTCTTGCATTTAGTCCTATTAATTTTCTCCATGGCTATATTATTTATTGGCATTTGAGAAATGTTTAGCTTTGTTAACTGCTGAAGTGACAGAGCAGCTCTGAATCCATGCCTTAGAATAAGGTTCCCAGTCTTGCATTTAATGCCTTTCTTTCTCAATAATTACCAGGAGTCAAAGGCTACAAGATAAATTGAATAGGAAAATCCCTTATATAAACATTTCCAGATCAATAAAGAACAAGCTTACATCAATGGCTGACATAACTAGGAGGTTGTTCCTAGAGAGACTTGTATGAGAGGCAATTTCTTTCCCTGAACAATAGCATGCTCTTGCTTGCTTGTGCTCTCTCTCTGAATACAGCAGTTCAAAAACATTGTGCTTTTAGTCTATATGGCCAGTTTAAAAAATGTTTTTAACACATCTTCCAAAACTACATTTCATAAGTACTGAATTACATTGATCTCTGGATGTTTTAAGATCACCCCAGCTGCGGGTAGAGTATTAAAAATTAGACCTATTGTGTCATTGTACATCTAAAAACATGGAGAGCTTGTATTTTTTACAAATACATTTGCATGTTTACTTAACTGGTGACTACTTGTAAACTACAGCCAGTCATGCTTTGTTCTCTGAGCAGTCTGTTGTCCAAGATGGAATTTCATCATGTCAATCACTTTAACATAAGCAACTGATGAATATCTAGAGAAAAAATACATGCTCTCTAGAAAGTGGCAGCAAAAATTTGGAGTGATGAGTTGCCAGCAAAACAGAACAAAGCAAAAATCTTTATCCTCACACTTTTCTGAAGGTGTTTACTTTGTCCATTGAAAATTGCTTTGAGAATAGAGCCTCCAACTCTTCATTTTCATCATTTGCACTGAAGTGTGTTTAAATGCCAGGTGTATAATTTTCCTGACTTGGAAAGGCATTTACTGCAGACAGCTTTGTCTTCTGATGGGAAATCTGTTGTCCAGGATTGAGGCCACTATATCTAGGCATTCCAATTACTGTCTGTTTTAAAAGGCTGTGTTGGTATAACAATATCAACACCCTGAAATCTGCAAGTGCTTAAAAATGGGTGGGGGAGGATATGATAGCACTATGTCTTGTTTAATTGTGAGTTCTTTTCTTTTACAGTTGGTTCAGTGGTTCATAGACAGGCTTCTGAGGGATCAACAATGATGATGTTTTGAATCAAAATGGTAATATTGTCAGGCAGGGCTTTTTTTAATACTACAGTGTACTTAAGCCTAGTCTCCAACTGCTATAGTTCATGTATCCTCAGGGATGCTAGCTGACTATAATTATACTGGCTTGTCTAAGTCTAGAATGTCAGACCATTATTACAACGAGGAATTAAATAATTCTGTGTTCTGAGCACTCTGTTATAAACTTAGTTCTCTAAATGTGTCAAGCGCCACTGATTAAAAAGCCTTGCCAGGCACTTACGTTAGAGGTTGATTTTTAATAAATCATTGCTGTTAATGTCTAATCAATAAGAATTCTATAGAGATGCATAATTAATAGAGCAGCAATCAGCCAAAGGAATGAGAGATCTTAGACAGAGTGCTGGCCTTGCACAGCCCATTCCCCTTTGTGTCATGTATCCAGATTTGTTTATGTAATATGTTAAAAAATGCACTGCAACCGCTGATAACCTATGTCTGTTGGTGTTCACATGCTGAAGGAACTAACAAAGCATTGGGAGAGATTGTGGTGCCCCTTTACCTTCCTACTATCAGTTGCTGTTTGCAAGGATGGAAACCATTTTCTTATTGTTGCAGCAGTGTTCAAATAAGAAATGCATGTGCCCTCTCATGCAGACTTTACTTGTGTTTGTTCTTCTTGACTCTCTCCCCCTTTTTCCAAAATGGGTCAGTCAGACTGACAACATACTACTGTGGGTATGTGTA
>NW_005842273.1:1460500-1461578 GCF_000455745.1 Alligator sinensis | reverse complement strand
ACAAGGAACCTTAAGTTTTAATATATAGTTAGAACTTGAAATCATTTGATCCTTTCAATTTAGATAGCAGACAAAGTTATTTGAAAATGACCCTGCAACAGAACCTGCTATAAATCTCTCTCAAAAACATGTGAAATGCAAGATTATACTATGATAGGTGCAAGTTTCATGCTATTGGCATGTAATCTTTAATTTCAGCATCTAACTGCTTGCTAGCTTTGGAACATGCTTCCTCTGCCTTACCCCTCACCTCCCCACTCTCTCTTTAGGGAGGCTCACTATTGCATTCAGTATTTACGGTTTAAAAAGTTACTGCAAAGAGTGAGGCACAATAATGTGGAGTAAGGTCATTCCATTTCTTTTCTTTGGTAGCTGGTTTGTTATTGGTCTGCAGTTCTGATGAAGCAATTGTGACTGCTGTTTTGCCTCCTTTTTTTACCACTTTTATTAGTTTTTTGACAGTCTCCTACATGTAGGACCTGATGACTCCCAAGTATTTACTGCCACCATGGACACCTCCTTCTACTTATATCAGTGCCTCTTTTATGCATTAAGGGCACGTTCACACATGCAAGCATGTGCGCTTGCAGCAGCTCAAATAGAATCGGTGCAAATTTGAGCCAGGGCTTTTAGCTTTGCGCACATGCTCGGACATGCACTTTGGTGTGGAGCAAATTGTGGCACTTGGGGCAAAATAACCCTGCCCGGCTCCTCCCAGATCTGCAGCCAGGGGGAGCTACAGCTCGGGGCCAGCACCTGTGCTGTCCCCAGCAGTATAAAAGCTGCTCTGTCCTGGCCTCAGCAGTATAAAAAGCCACCCTGGCAAGTAGCTCATGGCTACTAGCTCTCAGGAGCTTCTGGGGCCCAACCAATTGGTACCTGGGGACACTACCCCTTGTGCCAGCTGGACTGCTGAAGTATCCCTGAGAGTTCCCTGCACCCTTTACCCACTGCAGCCGTCTGGTATTGGAGGCTGCTGCCTGGCTGTGACCTGCTGCACACCTGCTAGACCCGGATGGGGACTGCACAGCCAGTAGAGGCATCTGCCCCCCTGGGCCAGCTGCCCGTGGGATGTGGG
>NW_005842273.1:1459838-1460460 GCF_000455745.1 Alligator sinensis | reverse complement strand
AGATGTTCCGGGTGTGGTGGCCTGCTTTGAACTGTCAAAGCATATCCTCCTGGCCCCATTTGGCCAGGAGGTCAGCCACAGCCAGCTGAGTCCAAGGTGCCAGCTCTGAGAAGGCAGGGTCGTGCCACTGGCCTCCCTAACAGGAATTCTGGTGTTCCCTATTGGAAAACTGAAAAATCCCTGATAAAAAAAATCCCAAAGTCACTCTGTAAAATACCCCGAAAGCCATGTTCCTCCATAAGTAAAACAAAAGACCACTATAAAGAGAGAGAGAGAGTGAGACAGAGACAGCGATCAGTTGGACAATGTTTTATTGATCTATCTTACAGTGTAAAAGCAAGTCTCTTATCATAATAATAAAGTAATCTGTAATACATGTTTCATGAATACATAGTTTTCTGCCCTCCCACAGGGTTAGAGCCCCCACACAAGGGGTTCTTCCCCCAAAAGGGGTTCAGCCCCTACACAAGGGGTTCAGCTCCCACACAAGGGTTTCAGCCACCCAAGAGAGGGTTCAGCCCCCACACAAGGGATACGGCCCCCCAACAGGGGGTTCAGCCCCCACACAAAAGGTTCAGCCCCCCCAACAGGGGATTCAGCCCCCACACAAGGATTTCAGCCC
>NW_005842273.1:1459096-1459485 GCF_000455745.1 Alligator sinensis | reverse complement strand
GCTACCCCCACAACCCCAAGCACTGTCACTTTAAAAAAAACCCAGAAAAAAACCCATAAAAAAATGGAAAAAAAGCCTCTGCTTACCTTAGAAGCAGGGGTGTGTGTGTGTGGGGGGGGGAGGGGGCTCCAGGGCCTCCTGGCAGAGTCCCCCAGGCAGCACAGGACAGAAGAGGGACAGGAGGGCCCAGGCTGGGGTCACTGGGGCTGTGAGCCTGCCCTGCTCTGTGTGGGTGGGGCCCCAGTCAGTGAGACGGCAGCTGAACTGCAGGTAAGTGCAGGGTTTTTTGTTTTTTTGTTTTTAAACTATGGCGTGGAGGTGAGGGATCAGGGGGGTTGGAGGGATGGGGCTGGTCAAGGCAGGGGTTGGGGGCCTTGGGGGGGCTGGCA
>NW_005842273.1:1440459-1458839 GCF_000455745.1 Alligator sinensis | reverse complement strand
GGAAGCAGCTGCCTGCCCTGCACAGGCAGGCCACATGTTTCAGCACCAGGGCAAGGGGCCAACCACAGACGTCAGAGCCAGAGCGTCTCCATGGAGGACCCAGCCTCCAGTTGCCTCAGGGCATGGTCCGGGACTGTGCCCTGCCCTGCTTTTTTAAATTAAATATCCAGGGGTCTAATTTTCTCCCTGCACTGCAAACTTGCAGCACAGGGAACATTTTTTTGTTCCCACATGTGCCTTGTGCCTCTTGCCCTGCCTCAAAGGGGTTTGAGGTGGGGCAAGAGGCATTTGCGTGCTCATCTGGATGCGCCCTAAGAGTTTTCTCTGATTTTCAAGGTTGGTAAGCTTTTTACAAAGGTGATTGGTGTAAAGCAGTGTAAGAAGCATGATATCTAGATACAGTAGATAAATTCAAACCACTCCAACAGCTACAATTGTAAAATCCCTTTGATGGGATTCAGTCCTCCATTGATAGCAGATGCCAGGGTATTCATCAACTGGCTTTATACTGTAAGCAGTGGCAAACCACATACACACAGAACAAAGAAAACTGAAGTCACAATTACTTCTCTTAAAATCATAAAAGCAAAGAAATCAAAGTTTAATGAGTAATGATATATAAGGTACAATAAGGTGAAATATAAGGTGATTCTAGGTGCTGATAGATAAAGTTAGTGAGTGGAGAGGGGAGAAACTCTGCAGGATTGAGCTCTGAACTTATAGTGAATCATCCATGTTATTTACTACTGAATTGAATTTCAGGTTGCTTTTCAGAAAATATGGATAAAATTGAAGGAGATATCCATAGGTAATGAAATGTACTCTGTCACTGGTCTGAATCTGATCCCATTCAGGAGTGACTCAAATTTATCATCACCTGATGCCTTTTCAAGGAATCTAACTGAAATGAAAACTTATAAAACATGTACATGCTTCACAAAAAATCACTTTCAAACTTTGAATATTCTTACAGTAAAAGACATAGATTGTAGACTAAGGGAATTAGAAGTTACTCCATTTGTTTATAGCCTGAGTGTTTAAGGATTAAATGAACATGAAACAATTTATTCTTCTTTCACCTGGAAAACTAGTTCAGCCATGAACATGTATATTTATGTCAGTAGATATAAATGTACGTGTCTACATAAATGGCTAAAATCATTTATAAATGACTAAAGCCATGGTGGCTTGGTTTGGTATATAAAGATGTATAGTAGTAGTGATTTATGTTGGGGCCTCACAGAGGTTTTGCCACCTGGGGTGATATGACTCTGCTCACTATGGCTTATTCCCACAAAACATGCCATAGCAATGCCATAACCTTCAAATATTTGTATGGTTATTTATTCATGGATGTAACTGTACCTTCATTTTAAGGAGTGGTAGGACTTGTTGTCTTGAAAGGAAAGTGAGTAGGATGAACATTGTGAGTTTTTTGCAAGGTTCAACCTTGGGATTGCTGCATAGTGGCCATTTTGAAAAGTTGTGTGTGTTGCACATTGGTCATTTTTTCAGGTTTCCATGTGCTGTTTTTAAGGTCACAAGTATCTAAAATGCGTTTTTTCTGAAACTGGTGCAGTCTGTTAACAATCTCTGATGTGTGTTGTATTTTATTTATTAATTACCCAGGATAAGACAGTATTCCAGGTGGACTCTCTGCCATACAGAGAATGTAACCTCTATGGTCTATGATATGATGCCTCTGCACTGATCCTTTTTTGCTATCATATCACATTGTAAGCCCATATTTGATTTTCTATCCCCATCACCTCTAGGTCTTTTGTTATTGCTTTCCGTGTCACCAGTTCAACTCTCTAAATTAAATATTTTTGCTTTAGGTTATTTTTTTCCCAGTTGGATTATTATCTTGAATTTTTCTTGGTTGAATTTCATTTTGTCAACTGTCTAATATTGTCTGGCCAGTCCCTCCCTGGGATTTGCCACCAGATGCATAGATGGTGCAGCTGGTGGTGCATCAGCAAGTGACAGGTGCTGGTCAACAAACCTGTCTCCCCTTGGGAAGCCCCAATGACTCTGGGCAGAGGATGGGATAGTAGAAAACCCTGGGTGGAGGAAATGTTCCCAGAAAGCAGATGAACCAGAATCCTGTTGGCCAACAGTACCTACACTATTGGGACCACACCCATCCAGAAAAGGCTCAGTTGTGGATGCGATAAGGTGGGCACTTGTTTCAACTCAGAGTGGTGTTCTGGCTAAAAGCTGCAGACAGCCTATGCCAATAGTCTTCAACTTCATCTTGCCATTGGAGTTATATAGTCTCTGCTGAAAGAGAAGGTGGAGGACCCTTGGCAACTACTTCCATCTAAGTGTATGCATTGAAAGTCTGTGCTTGATGGTTGCTTGTCCTGGTGGGGAAGGATGCAAGCATTTGGCAGCAGCTCAGATGTTTAAGCAGCCTTTTTTAAGGGTGGCCTGCTTGCCCCAATCTGGGCAAGGCCCTATAAAAGGTGGGCTAAAAAAGTAACCTTCATCTGATCAGTGTACCTATAACCACTGCAGAAAGGATTGCTGCTTTTGCTTCAGGTTTTTTTTCCCCACACTACTGCTAAGCACCACTGACTGACTGGCTTGGTCGCAACCCCCTTTAATCTGTCAAGATGTTGGATGGCCATTATTCATTATTCAACTGTCTATGATTTCTAAACCTCTCTACTGTTTGGAGCTTCTCCCAACAGCTCTATGTGCTCAAATAATTAATAACATTGATCCAGTGATTGGTTTCAGCATAGCTCTCTCATTTGCCTTTCACTACTCTGTTTTATGGTTCTTAGGCACATGCACACGTGCATTCGATGCAGTGCCGGGTGCTCTTAAAGGTGCCTGGCCCTGCTTCACATGCATTTATATAAAAATGGTGGTGATGCAGTTTTGAACTAAAACACATTAGTTGGCATGCTCCGCCAATGCTCTGCTCCGATGCATTGGATTTCCGGCATGTCAGAGCAGACACAAGTATGTGTATAAATGCCCTTTGTGGCTAGTGAATTAATGTTTCAGAGATTTGAGAATTTTCAACCCTCCTCATACCCTGTTTATATCAAATACTTTAGTAGAAAGTGCATAAGTGCTTTAAATTAGTGTTCAAATTCCCATTGGTGTCAATGGGCCAGATTCTACTCCTTGCTCAACAGTTGCAGAAGTTGTATGATCCAGCCCGTTCAATAATATTTTCAGAAAACCATGAATAGGGTGATTCCATTACATGGGAAAATAAGAATTCCTGTGGGAAGGGTGAGGCAGTTAGGCTGAGGTAAAAGTGGAGGCAGGGTTGGATGCAGCAGCTATGTGCATCCAGTAGCAATTGATCTTCTCACCTTGTACTCACCTGAGAAAGAATGTAGTAATGGTAAGGGCCACTGAATCCTCAGGACTCTGAAATCTAGTGATTACCTTAGCTGTGTGATCTAAGGAGTCTGACTATTTGGTTCTGGTGAAAAGCCTGGATTTAATTGTGGGAGAAAAATCCAGATCTGAATATACTGCTTTACTTTCATGTGCTTCATTTGCAATACAATTGAAGGGGAAAGTGGCAAATTCTTCCATGATTCCTCCCCACCCTAACCCCATCCCTGTTTAATCAATGTAACTCGTTTCTGTTGTCTTATGTTGCTTATGGATTGGTTTATGATGACCTACAGTAATTTAAGATCTTAGAACTGTGAAATAACTGCTAAACTGTGTCCAGGGAAGCTGATCACCTCTGGAAAGAATGAGGTAATATCACTGTACTTTTTATATTTTCTTTTAAAGCATAAAACAAAACAATTTTTCAAGTAGACTGATAAAGATATTGAAGGACGTTACTAAGTTATTGCGGCAAGGAATATCAATGTTTAAAGAAAAGAGTGGTAAGTAATCTGCTGAAAAGAAAATAGATGGAGTTTCATGTAACCAGAAAGTTCTAAACGAGGGAGAGAAAAGTTCATAAGACACTGGGATAACTATTTTCCCCCTAATGATCACCAGGGATCTGGGTTTTCTGTTTGCTGTGGAAAAACATGGTAAAACCTTTTTTTTCTTAAGGTGGAAAACGTGGGACACCACAGGTTTCCCCTTGAAGGTGACAGAGTTCCAGCCTGCAAGGGGCTGGGAGGAGCAGGAGGAGGGTGGTCAGGCAGGGGGTGCCACATGCATGTGTGCACACACGTATGCACAGGGGGCTCCACTCCATTCTGGCTGGCGACCCCCCCTCTGTCGGGGCGCCCCCCCCTGCCATATCTCACCAGCTGAGGCTCTGGCACTGCTGTGGGGACAGGTGGTCTTGGACCTGGGTCCCTGGTCCTATAGCTCTGGCAGTTGGGGGCTCACCCTGGCAGCTGGGGGCCCACTCTAGCAAGACTGGGAGGGCCCAGGGGGCTGTAGGGCTGTGGCTTGGGAGTGGGGGGCAATGGCACAGGCAGGGCACTTGCATACTAGTGGTGCTCAGTGGTGCTCAGCACCACAAACCAGTGTGGGGATGGGGCGGGGGGAGGGGGGCAGCCATAGCTGGACCTGTATCCTGGTGGACAAAAGGGGCAGGGGGAGCTCTAATTTTCCATGATAAGCCCAAGATCAAATGCCAAAATGTATACATATTTAGAATTTATTTTATTAGAGTGATTAAGGCACTGGTAGGCTTCCAAATTGCTTTAAAATTATAAATATATCAATAAAACATTGTGTTCAACTGATATGTATACCTATATATGGGTGTTTCACTTTAATCATGGAAAAACACAGATTTGGTAGTTTTTTTAATTGGAGAATTTGTGATTTTTAAACAGAAGGCCAGGATCCCTGATAATCACACGTTACAAAGAGCAAATTATCAAAATGGCAACCACAAAAGATTTTTGCTTCCCAATTCAAATTATGTATTGGGTCAGAATGTGACTACTTTTCATTGGTAACACAATTAGCTTATTAGATGAAATCATTAATCCATAAGCTAAATGAAATGGCTGTATGCTATACTATGTTAAACGTGTAATGTCTATATAAATATCAGTTCTAGATAACATTTGTTTTACACATGCGATGACATGAAACAACCACTTTGAAGAAGTGCATTACAAACAAGAATGTAGTCTTTTTTTACTTCCCCTGCCTTGGCAAAAGATAATGACAAAAATCCACCTCTTCCTTCAGATGCTACCCACCTCACTTTTCTGCCACGCCTTGATGTAATAGTTTGGGATGTTAATCAGGTGGGAAGCTGCCCATTTTGATCCCCAATGTTTAGGGGGATATCTGCAGCTCTGTTCCACCCCTACACTGTGGCCCAAGCCTCATAGATGGCATCCCAAGCAGCTAACTCAGCCATACCTTTCACCCCATTAGCTGTGATCCCCTTTTTTGGACCTTCAGCTCCCCCTTAGTCCCTGGCCTTGTCTCAGGCCAGTTGGGATCCCGAGCCTCTTGCACTCTGGACATTCCTCGTGGTGGGCCCCTTGGCCCTTCGACCCTCCTCTGGGTCCTGGCCCCAGCATGGACCAGTCTAGGTCCTTTGGGTCTGACCTAAGCTGTATGCCTGCTCACAGGGTTCGGGGGTCCCCCATTCCCACCTTAGGTGCTTTGCAAAGTGTGCCTGGCCCCACAGGATCACTCACCCTAGCAGGCTTAGGCATTTTAAGAAGCTTACCTGGCTTTTGCCTGCATCAAATAACCTACCTGAAGGTGGTGGCTGAGGTTAAGGTGCCCCGACCCACCTTACACTGGGGAGGTGATCACTCCTGGCATTTACATGGGGACTACCATGCCACCAGCAGCTCTACCAGGTTTTCCTGCTCCGGCAGGGTGCAATTTTAGGTCATGCTCAGGATGAATGAGGCCTCCAAGCCATCCCCATAGCCTCACCCATACCTCCAAGTATTCCTTGCAGAGCTCAGCAGAGAGGTGTTTCTCCTCTGCTGCCTGATCATGAACTACCCTCAGATTAGGGAGCTGGGCCTTAAAATGGCCATCCTAATCAGGCATCTGCCCCTCCCTGGCCCAGTCCTTAAAGTGGCAGGAACTACCAGTTCCTGCCACACACCGGTACAAATTTAGAAAAATATTAGATCATGTTGAATCTGATTTTTTTGCTAAAAAAGCTCAGAGAAAAGACTGAGTTCTAGTTGTTTAATTTTTTAGTGTAATCTTCTGTGTACAATAGAAAGCATTTTAGTTAGGATGCACTTATCTTGGTAGGCCATACTGTATTCTGTGAAGGCCACTTCATAGCCCCAGTACTAATTTTTATTCTACTCATATCCCTTTACAAGATTCTGCAGAATGATGATCTGAATTAGGGAATAGTGCAGCAGAGCTCCCCTATCCTCATCTATGATATGAATTTGAACTATTTGCACCTGGGCAGGGTACTGAGGTATGGGGAGTCCTTGCTGGCTTGCAGAGACTGTCCACTCTCTCCAAAAATACCTTAAACAGATATACTGAAGTTGTATAGTTTTACAACTTCAAAAATAGCATAAAACTTCAGTGTAAGTGTTATTTGAAGGGGACACAGTATTAGCTTTCCAATGTGAGGATTGGAAGGATATAGTTTTGGCTCAATGAGCCATCAGTAAGTCCAAAATTCTGGGTTTACTTTGGATCAGTGGTTTGCATGTGCATTTGTATGTTGTGCCACTTTCTACCTGCCAGTTTTATCCTTTAGCAGGAAGAATGTTAGATCCTGGCATTCAAGTGTTGGATTTGTAAATGTTATTACCCTCCAGGTTTACAAGGGTAGACCTGGTAGGCAGACTGGAGTGGTTGTTCAGTGTGCATGAATGATCTTGGTCACATGGAAAGCTATATCCTTGACCGAAAAGAAATCTGGCTCATTTTATTTAAGTCTTAGCAGTTGGTGACAGTGGTCATGGAACTTATGAACACAAGGAAATGCAGAATTCAGACTGAAATTTTATCCTTAAATTTAGCTCTTTTGCCTTAACTTGCAGAATTCTACCCTGTGTTGTGGAAATGAGGGACTGTGCTACTAGAATGAGTTGATAAATTTAGATCTAAATTTGAAATCCTCCAGAATATCTCATTCCTTCATTTCCTAGAAAGATGATGTGTAGAGTAGCTATCTATATACATCACTTTATTGACAAATTAATGGGGACAAAAGGAATTGGTTTTAAAAATCCACTTATTTCATATTAGCAATAGACTGCAAATTCATTAGATAAGCATAGCTCTTCAAACATTAAAATGTTATGCCTGACTGTCAAAACTGGTTTGTCTGCATAATCTTTCATGTAATAGCCTTTTTTTTTAAATCAAGTGGATGCAGTTAGAAAGGGCATGGTGATGTTAAGATAGTCTTGTTTTCAGTAAGCTTTTGCCTATGCAGTACTACTTGCAGTATTGGGATCTTAACTGCCATCAAAGATAGAAAATATTTTAATTGCTTCTACTATAGACAATGAGATGGCTGTTTAAGAAGAACATTACATTTCTGTGATATTTTAAGTGGGGGCATCTGTGAATGCATAAGCAATAATAACTGCTAACAGAATAGGGCAGTCATAACAAAAAAAAAGGGAAGGCAGCCAAAGAAATGGAAAAGCGCCTGCAAGGAAGGTATCAAAAGGCAATGCTGTAAGAAATTCCACCCCACCTTACCATCCTCCAGAAAAAAAACAAACAAATGAGAGAGTCTGTCTTTCTCAGTAAACTTGCTGCCAGACTTAACACATGAAATGTCACACTTCATTGTCTCCATGGCATGAGCAGCATTTCAACTAACTTGTCACTGTTCATTCTGAGAAGGCCTTTCTACAGCTCCGACTCATTCCAGTTTCAAATTGCATTATAAAGACACTAGGAGTAGTGGTTAAATAAATTGATATAAAATGTCAGAAAGCCTGATTCTGTCTTAAGAGTGGTCACTAATGATTATTGGTTAGTAATTTAAGAAGACTTTGTTTAAATCTAATTTAAATTGTACAGATAATTATAAATGCCACAAAATATTCTCGGCACCTTTGCAGTTGAGCAATTATATTTACCTGTGTCCGTTCTGAAGAAAAAACTGCTGCTAAGTGGGGGTGAATTTTTTGGAGTGCATCTTACAACATATTTCTGTTATGTTAAGAACAATGCTTGCAATTTCCTTTCATTTTTTAAATACTATTAGGAAGCTTTGTGTTTCCAGTGTTTAGGAAAGACCTTAATCATTATAAATCAGGCTTAGTAGCTGTTTTGATGTTTTCTTTGAGCACTTTTTAATAGAAGGAAAATTATAAAATTATTAATTTCACAAAAATAAAATAATTATAGACTAACATTAAAATAGCTGACTACTTTCATGTTAACAGAAAGCAAATCATAACAAAGATCTATAACTATAAAAATTATAAATAATACACTTAGTAGACTATAAATGACAAATTTACATCTCCATGAAAAGCAACTTTTACTGTGGCAGTGCCACTAATTTCTATTTAATTGCTTGTCTGTTTTCTCCTCTGTGCTACATACATGTTTGTGTCTGTGTGTGTCATCTTGGACTGATATGCAAAGTAAGAGGATGCTGTGAGATATATGACAGTGATGTATGCTGTAATACAGCTACAGTTCTTTGTAGGGAACTTCCTGTCTTTTAAAGAAACATCCCAATCTGTTCCCAGTGTATTGAACCAGAGTTTCAGTGGTGTGCATATGACTACTGAGCTCAACAACATTATCTTGATTTACACTGGCAGAAGATCTGGCTTACTGAACGTAATTCTGCCTGAGCTAGATGATGACTACTTTTAAACAACTGATTTTTGTCAGTCTTTTGAACAGCTCCACTGAACCCATCTTGTGTACTTTTCAATGTGAATATATGAAATCTAAGGGAAGGGGAGGGGGAAGCTGCAATCATTTTGGGGTGCAGGCATACCAATACATACCATACAGCTTCTTATGGTACAGCATACCATACAGCTTCCAAAAGTGAGGCAGCTGTAGGAGCTATTGCCAAAATAGAATTTGGAGGGCCTTTGTATTTATGCATGCATTTTAAAAAGGTTGAAGATGAGATCCTAGCTGTTTTACATAGAAAAAAATAATCATGTAGGCACCATTTCAGGAACAAATTGAGGTGCATTTTAAAGTTAAGCATATGCTTAAATGTTTAAGTCCTCCAGATTTTTCCCCTCACATTAATATGCATCTTGGCATGTCTATAATATAATTACACAATTAATTCACACCAAAAGCTTGCATTGCTTACAAAGTATTCTTACTTATAAGGAAATAGAAAAACTCTGTTCCTCACTCTTGTCTATTTCCACAAAAAATCTAGGACATAATTCTGTTTCACTTAGTGGATGACCAAAGTGCATGTGCAGAGGTGGTAATGGGTTTTTAGTTGGGTAACTTGGGGTTAGATTTAATTTGTACTTTGATCATCCAATATCTGACATGGAATTTTGCTTCTACATTATAAAACTAGTCCTGGTGGTCGGTATTCTACAAAAGTATCCATTCTGGGTTGGGTTTTTTTGGTATTTTGAGCTTTAAGTCATTCTTGCTTTAATAGTTTTATTGTATTGTTAATGTAGGCAATTAGATTGGCAGAAATTGTGGGCTGTCTTCCTCCTACATTTACCAAGTAAATATCCTTTGGACACCTCACTGTGATGCCCCCTGATGGTCATGCCCATTGTGGTATGTTTTCCTCAGAATATTACCTTCCCAGCTCATGCTGCAATTAAGAAAATGCCTATGCAATGCCAGCTGAAAGTAGTTCTCTGAACAGAAGGCAGTTCATAAAATCTTCACTGAATGCAGGTGTTTCAGTGCTTACTGAGGGTACAGAAAGTGTTATTGGAGACCAACAAGAATTTTGTTGTAAATAACCTGTGGGATACAACATGTTAGTAGCTGGCATATTTACTACTACTAAAGCTGTTGATAAACAGTGTTTGCAGTATGTTTTAAGGTAGCGTTTGAATCTTAGCGCTGGTTTATATTACTTCCCCAATAGAAATCATAGAGAAATAGGTCTGGAAGCAACCTCCTGAGGTCATCTAATCCTGCCAAAGGCAGGATCACCCCTATCCAAATCATCCTATACAATCTATAATCTAAACTCTATATAAGAATATTGTCAACCCTGATGCAACACAAGGCATTCATTACACCTTTACCTTCCACAGGGGAACCAAAGCAGCCAATGTTCTGCTTCTATAAAAGGTTCTTAATATACACTCTAGAGATCCCAAGAAGAGAGCCAATCCCTGCATTAGAAAGGCAACCCCCGCCCCCAGTCCATACTAACTGACCATGGGGTAAAATTCCTTCCTGATCTCAAATATGGCTATTGATTTGACCTTGAAGGCTAAGGACAGACATTCAAAAAACCTGAGCCTGAATTGATTCAATCTTTACAGGTTAGTCTAATCTGCCTAGGATGAACTGGTTTGTAGGTTCACAGACATTCCCTCTGGACTGAGGAAATGCAGGCATATACTTGCAGTGGCTCAGGCTAGAAGCTGAGAGGTGCTAGTGCAGCCCTCCCTTCCCTTCCACAGAGCTAAGCTGAGGGGAGACGGTGTGGCCAGGCCCCAGCAGGATGCTTTTATTAGGGAGAGGATTAAACCCCCACCATGCCTGCACAGTCTCTGGGTTTTTCCCAGCTCGCTGCTCAAGGGGCAGGAGTGTTGCCTGCCCCCAGCCCCTGGCTAGCACTCTGAGGCAAAGCCAGGGTGTGGAGTCCACACATCTGTTGATGATACTGAGCTTTTCAATTTCCCTTTCCCTGCAGCAAACCTGACAGGTGCGGAAGCCAGCAGGGAGGTGATAAGCGCATTTAACAGCCCATCAAGAAAACAAAAGCCTCTCTCATTAGTCCAAGCTCTTCTTAAACAACTTTTTCCAAGGAAGGCATAGAGGAACATTACCATATGACCTGCAGATTAGCTCCAAAAAGCCCTAAGTGGACACTGTCATGTGTGTCTTTGTCCTGTCCCAATGAAATTGGAGACACACGTACACACCCACACATACAGACACCTCTCAGCATTAGCTAGCATACCACATGCTGGCTAGGGTCCATGGGGCTGGGGTCCATGCTGTGGAAGATGGGAGGGAAGGAATGGGAATCCCTGTTTGAGCAGCAAGTGGGGGAAGGGGGAGGCAGAGGGAAGTCAGGCAGACCATCCTGTGCCTGCAGTCTCAGCCGGACCTCTGGCTAGGGAGCAGAGGGGCAGGGCCAGCCCTGCTCTCTGGAGCAGACAGCCCAGCCCAGCCCAGCCCAGCCAAGGCTTGGGCTGCAAAGCATCTGGGATGCTGAGGGACTCTGGTTTAACTTAAACCAGGGAGGGGTCTGGGACAGACCTTGCATAAACCAGTTAGATGCAAATCAGTTACGTCTGATACTACATTCAACAAGGTTTATCTTAAACTGTTTTCAGCCATTTTGAAACTGGTTTATGTGTATTGAACTTATGTTCTGTTACAGGTTTAAACCAGTTTCTGATCACTTAAATCAGCTTATGTGTAATTTCTGTCCCAAGCTGAAAAGAGGGCAAGACCTGGCAGCCAGGAACCTGCAGCTTTTGTCCAAGCAGGAGCATTGGCACACCCCATTCAAAGTCTCCAGTTTTGGCTTCAGCCAACACCCAATGGCTCTGAGGAAGGCTTAAAAACACCCTGACACATGTAGCAAAACAAGGGGGCAGGAGCAACAAGCAAAGCTCAGAATCATGGGAAATAACCATGGAAGATCATAGGCTATGCCTAGCTCATCCCTGACCAGTGGCTGTCCAACTCCTTTGTTAACAACTCCAGTGATGGAGAGTCCACAACTTCCCTAGGCAATCTATTCCACTGCCTCACTATTGTAGCAGTGAAGAGATACCCAAGACAAACCTAATTTGGTGCCACAGCAAGTCATTGGTTTGCATATTCCTCTCTGCAGCAAGAGAGAAAAAGGTGTTCTCTCTTCTTTATGGCAGCCTTCAAGTATTTTAGGACTACTGTCATGTCTGCTCTTAAGCTCCTTTTCCACAAGATGAACATGCCTAGCTCCTTCATCCACTCCTCATATGAGCTGCTTTCCCAGCCCTTTATCATCCTTGTCACCCACCTCTGGCCCTTCTCTAACTTCTGCAAATCTTTTTTTTAAATGTAGAGCCAAGAACTGCACATAGTAGTCCAGACACCTAACAAGTGCTGAGCAGAGAGGCGCTATCACCTTCCACATCTTAGAACCAATACTTCTACTGATAGATCCCAAAACTGCATTCATCTTTTGTGCAGCTGCAACACATTGCAGACTCAGTAAGTCTGTGATCTACCAAGAATCCTATATGCTTAAGTCCTCCAGATTTCCCCCTTCACATCAATATACATCTTGGCATGTCTATACTATAATTTCACAATTAATTCACACCAAAAAACTTGCACTGCTTACAAAGTATTCTTGCTTATACTTCTCCATAGTGCTCCCATCCATCCAGGTATCACCCGTTTTGTATTTGTGCTTTTAATTGTTCTTCCCAGGGTGTAGTGCTGACAAATGCAAGGTGCTGAACTTCAACCTGTTAGCTTCAGCCGAAATTTCCAATCAATCAAGATCCTTCTGTATTGTTCTCTCATCCTCCAATGTGTTCATTATCCTTCCCAGTTTTGGGGCATCCACTAACTTGCTCAAGAAGTTTTCTATCTCAGCATCCAAATAATTAATGAACACATTGAACAGCACCAGGCCCAGAACAGACCCCTGCAGGACTCCACTTGAAACCTCCTCCCATTTTGACATGGATCCTTTATTAATTACCATTTGCTTGTGGTTATTGAGCCAGTTATCTATCCATCTGATAGTAGTTTATAGTAGTTTTAGCCCACATTTTTCCATTGAGTTTATGAAAAGGTCATGCAGGACCTTGTCAAAAGCCTACCTGAAGTCCAGATGCACTATATCCACAGCATTCTGTTCATTCACCCAAGTACTTGCTGTGTCAAGGAAGGAGATCAAGTTTCTTTGACATGCTTTCTTCTTCATAAGTCCATGCTGGCTGCTTGTGATAAGCCTTTCCTCCTCCAGATGCTTGCAAATGGGCTTCTTTAGGATATGGGTATTGAGGTGAGACTAACTGGCCTGTAGTTCCCCACATCCCCCTTTTTGCATTTTTTTTTAAAGAGGGGAACTATGTTGGCCCTTTTTCCAGTCCTCTGGTACCTGGCCCATCTCCCACAACTTCACAGCGACAATTTCCAAGGGCTCTGAGATTTCCTCTGCCACTTCCTTCAGTACCCTGGGATGAAGTTCGTCCAGCTCTGCTTATTTGAATTCATTCATACCCATCAAAATCTCTGACAGACTCTTCTGCCATCTCATTCTTCAGCTTGCTCCTTACCTACTAAGAATCATTTCAATAAGGAGTCTGGATGTAGCCTTTTTTTTTTGATGAAGACTGAGGCAAAGTAGCTGTTGAGTAGCTCTGCCTTTTGTTAATAGTCCCCCCCCTGGCTAATTAATAGTGGACCCACAGCTTCCTTGGTCCTTCTTTTCTGCCCAACATACTTATAGAACTTCTTGTTGTTCTTACCCTCCATTTGCCAGGTGCCACTTGTTTTTTTACTTTGATTCTAGGTCACAGTCCAAAGCTTACTCATTATTTCCCGCTCTTCGTGTGTCCATGAACTGTGATCAGCCAGAGTACATGGTTTGGATGGGTAATTAGTACCACCCCAAGGGCACACTCATGCTCTCCTAAGGCAGTGAACTGAAGGGAGGTCATGTGCAGGGAGAGGTGTTTTATCTGTCTGATGTCTGCTCCTGGTGGCATCTGCAATTAATTGGATGGCTCGATTCTCAATTACTGTCATAAGAACAGTAGAATTGACATTTATTGGGTCAGGCCATTGGTCCATGTTGCCCACTCTCTTATGTCACATGGTGGCAGAGCAGCTGATGAAAAAGGAGTATGAACAGGGCATGACCACCTGCTAATTGATGCCCTCAAAGCACTTTAGTAGGTTTGTGAGGCATGATTTCCCTTTGACAAAGCCATGTTGATTCTTCCCCAGCAAGTCATGTTCATTCATGTGCTGAACAGTTCTTGGTTTAATTGTTTCTTCCAGTTTTCCAGGAAGAGAAGTTAGTCTCACTGGCCTACATCCCCTCTAGAAACTTCTAAAAAAATATGTGGACCTTCAGTCCTCTGGTACCAAGGCTGTTTTTAGTGATAAGTTGCATGCTAGTTAGGAGTTTGGCAATTTCTGATCTTAGCTCTCTCAGGACTCTAGGGATAATGCCATCAGGTCCTGATTTAGTTTAATTATCAATTTCCTTTTATTTCATTTATTGAAACCTCAATTTCCACTGACTTCTCCCTACAGAGGACTGGATTTGGTGATGGAATTCCCCTAACATCTTCCACAGATGTGAAGACAGATGGAAAGAATGCATTTAGTTTTTTGGCAATGGCACCATCATCCTCCTTTAGCACCTCTTTTACACTCTGACCATCCAAATGCCCAGCTGACTCCCTGGCAGGTCTTTCACTTCTAAGTACATTTACTTAAAGAAATGTGTATTGTTTCCTTTTGTTTCTCTAGCAAGTTTCTCCTCAAATTCTCTCTTAGGTTGCCTTTATCTTAGCTTTGATTTGCCAGTATTTATGCTCTTTCCTAATTTTCCACATTAGGATTTGACTTTCACGTTTTGAAAGAAGCATTTTTTTTTTTTTTTTTGCTTATTGTCTTGGCAACTCTGCCAGTAAATCATGCTGGCCTTCTTTTGGTCTCCTGCCCCAGGATCAGCAGGCTGTCCATGTGGACATGCCCTGATGTACTGAAATATTGTGTGGTGATTTCCCCAAACCTTTGTCATTCTGAATAGTGAATATAATATGAGTTCAGCTGTTTCTGTGAGACTTGAGATGAAAACTAAATTCACAGAATAAAAGAAGTCTTTGTTGATGTTGAGTATTACTCATAACCATAATTAGACAGCCAAGAGCAGACTGAGGTATGTTTGAATATGACCTGCTTCCTGGTTAAAATTTGAAAAAAAATCAAATGTTGGCCCATTCAAATATAATATCTCTTTCATAAAATAGAAGCAGGCATTTAATTCAGTAACAGCAACAGTATTCTTAGTTTAAAGGCTTAAGAAAGTAGAAAATGCAGGTCAATAATACAACTCCTTGCTATTGTGTAAAGAGGCATTCCTTGGATCTTGCAAAAGTCTGTGTTTTGGCATCCCAGCAGATACAAAATATAATTTTGTCTTTGCCCTTTCCATTGTTGATACATTTTAATAACACATTTTGTTTCTCGGCTTTGTCACTGAAGCAATATTTATTGGAACTTTTCTGTCAACTGGGCTTGAAATATTTAAAAAAATTATGGATAGACTACTTTTTCAGCAAACCAATATATCTAACTGCCATGCACATGAAATGCATAATATTCGGGTAGCAAATTTGAAGATGTTCTCTTGCAGCAGATGAATTATATATTAGACACTGTTAGTTAGCATTACAGGATGTTGCCTACTGTGGATCAAATTTTTAATTTTACCAAGGGCAAAAATCCCTCCTCCCAGAGGGCAGAAGCAAAGCTCTCCATATTGCAGAAGCCTCACTGCCTAATTGCACAGTTAAATGCTTTCTCTGCAAGTGTTGTTTCTTCCACCTGCTGCATCTACAGATCTACAGATAGGAGGAGGAAGAAGGGCTTATTGCATGTTTTTGAGAGGTTTTTTTGTGTTGATTTTAAGTTGCCAGCATAGCAGAGTTGTGGTTCCTAGTAGTAATTAGCATTCATTATTTAATATTATTTAAATTAATCTAGAAGAAATACATTATTATTCTGAGTATTATAGTGCAGAAATATCAGTTGCATGTGGACGCTCAAAAGTGAGTCTTGCTGTTCAGGTGCTTGATGTGTAAATTTTGTAGATCATTGTCATGGAGACCAGAGAGTATATAAACTTCAAATAATGATAAATATTTATATAACATTTGCTCATTGTTCATATTTGATGCAATTGGCTTAAATTTAACTAACTCAAATCAGTTCTCCAGCACACTAAAAATGGAAAGATTCCTGCAGTTTAGTCATACTTTTTATAAAATCCTAACTTAACATTTTGACCTAGCTGTATTTTCTGCTTTCCTCAAAGAAGGGAGTGTGCAATGGGACTTGGATCAGGTGAGATGCATTGCATAACTGTACTTCCCTGCCAAAAACAGATTTTAATTCTTTCCTCAAGAGGCAGGATAATTAGAATCTAATTATCATATTAACAAACATCTTATTAGAACATAATTATCATATTAGCTGTTAACATCCAGGCTTTAGACTCTTAATTCAAGAAGATCTTTGTTTTTAATTAGTGATGAACTAGAAGCAAAACTCTAGATATGACCAGCTGAGAGCGCCATCAAGGTCTAGCCCTCCACCCACTCCCTGTCACCAGAGTGGATGGTGACAGTCAGCTGACCCTCCATTTCTCTTACATAAGCTCCTGAGCAGGAACAGGAAGTGTTTGGGTAACAGGGTGATTTCAGATTGCTTTGCTGTTCCCTTCAGCTTGTGCTCTAACTTCATTCTCTGCTTGAGTTACTGCCTTCTCAACCTGGCTTCCTCTTCAACTCCACCCTCTACCAGATCTCCTGGCTTCCTCACTTGGCTTGTTCCTAGGCCCTGCTCTCAGCCTGATCTCCTGACACAGTTTTTCCCTGTCTTCTGCTCACTTTGTTTCTCCTTGGTTGGCACCTCCTCACTGGCCCCAGACTTGCCTATTCATGACCTGCCATGCCAGTTTCCCCGACTACCCATTTGATGAAGAAGGTATGGCATGGATCCCAATTCCCTATCAGTGCCCATGGATGTCACAACTTGAGGAGACTTGCACACCAAGCAAAGCTGGCTGAATCATTTTGCCTCCACCTGTCAACTACTGGAAGCCCTGATGTAGTAGTTGCTAGCTGAGAACCAATCCCTCTGGTCCAAGGTGGCATACCACCAGAAGAATTGCCAGCACTGATATAAGGAGGCATGACAGCTTCAGTGAGGTCACTGTGTAGCAAGCTTTTTTTCATGGAGGCCTGCACCAGGTACTTTCTGCTACCTGGAAGGTATAATGAGGACTGGCACTGCTTCTGGGTGTTTGTTATCTAATGCTGCCTTTTATTTCTAGCCCAATCCAGAACCTACTCCAGGGATCAGGCAAAAGTTGAGCTGTACCATTAGTCTTCTGATATGGGTTGCCCTGAATTGGAGACACCACTGGTGTAGTAAGATAGCCCTGTCCTCCAGCAGATTGGGAGGCATTTCTTTGAAAATTCTCTAGGATGTTTGACCCAGACAGTAGAAACCACATTAAGGAATCTCTGCCATGGGAAGGGAACCTCTCCTGCTTTTCTTTTTCTTTTCTACTGTTTTGTGGCAAACACCTACTGGAATGCAGCAGCAGAGAGTGAGCTGGCTGGCTTTACTAATTCTGGTGGGGCACCACAGGAAGAGGTAGAGGATGAACTTGCATATGTGGAACTGCCCTCAAGCTTCTATGCTTATGTAAACTTGGCAGTCTATACTGACTACCAACTGCAGCAGCAGAAGGAGGATAAGAGGTATTTCCTCCTTCTGGTCCCCATCTTGCTGCAGTCACTCCCAACCTCATGTACATTGATGGCAGGGGGAGGGAGGCAGGCATTTTTGCCTTGCCCCAGGTAAATGGGAGCAATGTCTCCAGCATGATCTGTGTCTCTGTGGTGTAGCCCTGGGACACAGGGTTGCCAAACATTCCCAAAATGTATCCTGTGTACAGGACCTCCATCTGACGCAGGAGGTACATGGTCCCACTAGGGGGAATGCCTTACTGGACCTGGTATTGGCAATGGGGGGTGACATGGTAGGGGACCTACAGATCGGTGGACACCTGGGGGACAGTGATCACCAAATAATAGAATTCATCATAAGACGTTGAGTGGGTAAGGTAACCAGTAAGGGTGAAAGTGCTAGACTTTAGGAAAGCTGATTTCAATGAACTCAGGCGTTTAGTCAAGGACGCACTGCAGAGTAAGAGTTTTGAAGAGATGGGAGCCCAGGAAGGGTGGCTGTGCCTTAAAGAAATGATCCTTCGGGCACAGAGGGAGATAATCCCGATGCGGGGAAAAAGGGGGGAAAGGGGCCAAGAGGCTTCCTTGGCTGACCAATGAAATCCAGAGCAGCCTACGGACAAAAAGGGGGGCATATAAAAAGTGGAAACAGGGAGAGATTACTAAAGAGGAGTATACCTCCTCTGCTAGCGCTTGTAGGGAGGCAGTTAGACAGGCCAAAGCTACCATGGAGCTGACGATGGCATCCCAAGTTAAGGATAACAAAAATTTGTTTTTTAGATATATAGGGAGTAAAAGGAAGGCCCAGGGTGGAATAGGACC
>NW_005842273.1:1438891-1439225 GCF_000455745.1 Alligator sinensis | reverse complement strand
AGGCCAAGCCCTATGAGGAGAGACTAGGGCACCTGGACCTCTTCAGCCTCCGCAAGAGAAGGTTGAGAGGCGACCTTGTTGCTGCCTATAAGTTCATCATGGGGACACAGAAGGGAATTGGTGAGGCTTTAATCACCAAGGTGCCCCTTGGGGTTACAAGAAATAATGGCCATAAGCTAGCAGAGAGCAGATTTAGACTAGACATTAGGAAGAACTTCTTCACAGTTAGAGCGGCCAAAGTCTGGAATGGGCTCCCAAGGGAGGTGGTGGTCTCCCCTACCCTGGGGGTCTTCAAGAGGGGGTTCGATAGGCATCTAGCTGGGGTCATCTAAAC
>NW_005842273.1:1423147-1438879 GCF_000455745.1 Alligator sinensis | reverse complement strand
ACTCTTTCCTGCTTATGCAGGGGGTCGGACTCGATGATCTATTGAGGTCCCTTCTGACCCTAACATCTATAAATCTATGAATCTATGAAAAAGGCTGATCAGGGAAACAAACTACCCCAAGCCCAGTAAGGGGAGCAAGCTTGGGGTTATCCCAGACTCTGCCTACTCATCAACACAGAGGCAGAAAGGGATCTTGGAGTCATTGTTGATTCCAAGATGAACATGGGCCTCCAATGTGAGGATTTGGTCAGGAATGCTAACCACACCTTGTCATGCATCTACAGATGCATCACGAGCAGGTCCAAGGAGGTGATCCTCCCCCTCTATGCAACATTGGTCAGGCCACAGTTGGAGCACTGTGTCTAGTTCTGGGTGCTGCACTTCAGGAGGGATGTGGCCAGCATTGAGAGGTTCCAGACGAGGGCCACTCACATGATCATGGGGCAGCAAGGCAGGCCCTACGAGGAGAGGCTACGGGACCTGAACCTGTTCAGCCTCCACAAAAGAAGACTGAGAGGGGATCTGGTGGCCATCTATAAACTGGCCAAGGGGGACCAGCAGGCAATGGGAGAGTCCCTGTTCCCCCAAGCACTACTGGGGGTAACAAGGAACAATGGCTATAAGTTGACTGAGAGTAGATTCAGGCCATACATCAGGAGGCACTACTTCACAGTCAGGGTGGCTAGGAGCTGGAACCAACTTCCAAGGGAAGTGGTGCTCATCCCTACCCTGGGGGTCTTCAAAAGGAGACTAGACAATCACTTGGCTGGGGTTGTGTGAACCCAGCATCCTTTCCTGCCCATGGCAGGGGGTCAGACCTGATGATCTGCTTAGGTCCCTTCTGACCCTTCCAACTATGAAACTATGCAACTATGAGCCCTCCTGGCTTCACACATTTTTTTTCTCATGGTTTTGCCATGAGAAAAATAAATTGTCATGTCTGAAATTCTGTCGTAACTAACACAGACTCTCACGTGCCTTGTTAAAAATTGTTCCCTCTAGTCTTCATAGAAATACCTCAACAATTTACCAGATGTTTTTCACTTACTCTCACAGCCATTAATTTGTGAAGTTTTATGAATATTAATATTTATAATAATTACATGACTTATAGACAGAAAATATTATATTCTGACATCTTTTGTTTTTTTCTCTATATATCAGTGAAACAATCAAGTAGTAGTTTCCCCAAAACTTTGAATTGTATAATAATCTTCCTTATTATATATATGGAATTGATAGAATGTTTAATTTGTATTTCTTTTTTTTTTTTTTTTAAGAGAACCATGTCTTTCAGTTTCTTGGACTTGTATGTCATGTTTTGCATATGTCTCACACAGTTGCATAAATCATGTTTTATTACATTTTATGATCCATGCACCTTGCGTAACGGGTGAGCCAAAAAAACTTTGCTTTAATTATAAATCCACCCATTCTCTGGGATTGTTTGTAAACTTTATTTTTGTCCAGATTAGAATGGAAGCTCTTATTCCACATGTCTTTCTCAGGATTTATCTTTTCCCTAGTGTGCCACTGAGTAATTAATGTTCTCTCTGTCTCTCAGCTGAGTATTCAGGAAAGGGACTATACTAGCAGTCCTGATGCTGAAGTTAGATAGCTTAAATCAAAGAGCTGGTAGGCTATAGACAATGGCCGTGCAAATCTTTCTTTGTTGATTCTGTTCTATGAATGCCAGGTTTTGAAGTGACCTGAGCCAGGGTGGCCAGCTTGTAGCATGGGTCACACAGATAACCTCTGTGTGTGGCACATGTCAGGTCTAGGAGAGGACAGGCAACACACCAGCAGATAGGGCAGGGAGCAGAAAGCAAAGCAGGCAGTTGGGTACAGAGCACAGACTTGGGAACAGAGTAGCAAATCAGACAGAGGAAGGAGGTCAGAGTGGCACTAGGAGATGGTATGATGTTAAGTGATTAAGGCACTCTCCTTGGAAGTGGGAGATATTGTTCTAAACTTCCTCAGTCTGAGTGGGGCCTAGTACCTAGGTCTCTTACTAGTGCCATAACCATAAGGCTAAGTGAAAGTGCCAAAAGTAAGTGAATTCCCCCTTTCTTTTGTCACCCAGATGCTGAAGAATAAAATTAAGGAGCCTCAGAAGTAGATGAGAAAGTCGGAATAAAATACTATTCCAACTGGACTGGAAATAGAACAGAAGTTTGGCGCACACAGACTGGTTTAAAAATGGAGGAACCTAGTCTAAGATTTGCACCCCCCATGCACCAAAAGGCAAAATGTATGTTCTATTCACTACTGATCTAAATGGTTGCCTACAGAAAACCACATAACTTAGATCAATTTTTCCTCAAGTTTTTTTAATGTCTCTACCAGCCTTTGTTGCTTAATAGGTTTAGAGGTGCAAAAGATTTGGCCCTTTTGTACCTCTGTTTTCTCTTCTTCCTCGTTTTCCCACTTCCTCTCCCCCATTGCCTTGTCTATTTAGATAGCAAACCCTTTAAGGCAGGAGCTATCTTCCTATTATATAGTGGAAATATACAGTAGAAATAAATACTTATGCTTAAGGGCGTTGCAAATATTTTAAATTTAAGTAATCAACATATTTGTAATGCATATTATCATCAAGTAATTTTTTTTGAAATGGTAACTTTTGTAGTGCGCATCGTTCTCCTATTTTTGTTTGGCCCTGTGTCTTAATAGGATTGTAGAAAACAGATTATACTTTATTCAGTAATGAGAATAAAAAATGTTCTCTGACTGTTGCAGGCAGACAAACACCTCTACACTGAAACCTGTACAAGGAATGATGCTATTGGCAATTGAGAGCTTTAAATAACTGCCAAAGAAGTGTACCCAAGTCTCTTAAATACTGTGCCAGACCACCTTCAGCTAGAATGCTACCTCTATTATGAAACTAATTTTTTGTTGGTCCTCTGAGATGTCTCCCATACTGTTTTTCTAGGGTATCTGATCTGCTTCTTTTGCAATCTGGTACAATGGTAGACTATTTTCATTCCACAATACATTAGAGGCACAAATACTCCAAATAAAGTCATAAATATAACACCTTCCTGCACACCAGGGTTCTAAAAAACTAGTTTATTAATACAAGGAATTATACCTCATTAGCTAATATGATCTAAATTGTTCTTTTTGGTTTAGAAGAAAGATCATTTTAATAAAAGAAAGTAATATTTAAATCACAGTAAGGGAGTTTCTCTCTAACATCAAAATTCCATTGATATGTCTATGGTACTTTTATTGTGACATCTTTTGAGTTGCAAGGCATACTGTACGTTTGTATCTTTTTGTGGAAAAGGTAATTACTGTTACTCATGCATAAGTGTTGTTTTTTATCTTAACTTGGTAACTTTTACTAAAAACATTCACATACTAGGTAAGAAACCAGTATTTTTCTGGTTTCTTACCTACATTGCAATTTCTTCAAGATTTGTTTCCAGGAAGGATCTTTCTTGAATTACAAAGATGTAGTAGGAGGTTGGACGTGCTTTGTAGCTGTGATGGTAAAGGAAATATATACAAGAAGCAAGGAGTCTTCTCTAGTAGTATCTTATATCTGACCAGCTGTATAAGTACAAGCTGTCTCTGTTTCTTTCCGAGATCTAAGAAAAAGCACTTTGTGTCAAAAAAACTTACTTTAACATCTCTCTCAACTACACAGTTAGTCCAATAAAAAATGTTGCCAAGTAATCCTTGCCTCAAAGATCTAGTAGGCAGTTTAGAACAGCTTTTGATTTGTGGAAATTAGAAAGATGCCACTGGAGATTTAAGAAGTGCTTACTGAAGTTGGCAGGTCTTTGCTTAAGCATCTTACTTTTGGACCATATTCTGCACCTGGATTCTTGGGAGCATTGTCCTGCAACCTGTGGTGAGCAAGGTTCCATGTGGACTCTGGACTGCCCATGTATATCCATTTGCAGGGTCTGGTCCTTTGATTGTCCTGCTTAGCTGGGTGTATATGGGTAAAAACAGCCTTTTTTATTTACTTTCCACAATAAAATTCACTCCCAAAGCTCTGCCATGGCTGTGATAGAGCTGCTGAAGTGAATTTCAGTGTAACAATGAAATGATGTATATTATTGTAATTTGAGGCCACTTAAATTATGACAATATGCTGCTCTTTTTTGATGTCTTCTTGTTGTTAATTGTTTGTAATACAAAATAATATTCATTACTTTCTTATAGTGTAGTAGAATAAGTTGCATGCAAGAATTCTTTGATTTTTCCCCCTTGTTGTTAAAGTAATTCTCATGCATATTGCATGAATCTCTTTATATTAAGTCCTCTTTGTCTTGTCAGAGCAGTGAAAAAGAGGCTAAGTATAAATGAGAATTTGTCTCAATATCTGTAGCTTTCACTTTCTGATTCTCTTAGTACCTTATTTCAGAATTATTCAGAATCTAGCTTTAAAAATATATGTGATTTAGGCATACTTATTAATGATTGTAAGTTATTCATTAGTGTTTTGCACACTTCAACATTCTTTTTCCCCCCCCAAAACAGACTATTCATAGGATCATGAGATCATAGGAAAGTTGGGCTGGAAGGGAGCTCACAAGGTCATCTAGGCCAGGCTCAAGGTGTAGAATGAAGGAATTACAATATGCAAATGAATGTAAGTGAATGTTGTCAGGCCTCCAGTTTGCCTCGCACAGTAAACGGGGAGAGTGTCTAAGCTCTCGCTAGCCCAGACAAATGAGTCCGGCCACTGTTGGTGAATTGAAATTGATCAAGGGTTCAAACAATGTGGTGTATTACTACTGTCAACATCAGCAACAACAAGCTATGAACCAAATCCAATATACTTCAACAATACAACCAACATAAGGTCAAACTACACCTCCAATGAACCAACAAAGTACAACAAGAAATTAGAAGTAATAGAAAGCATCCACGCATTTTCCCCCTGTCAAACCAGTGCTAGAGGCACCTCTCAAACACACAGGAGCTCTTGGCCTCCCAGGCTCTCACTCACTAGATTGCACAGGCTATTGGCCTCCCAGGCCCTCCAGTCTCAAACGCATGCAGGCACACTGACGCACACAGACACAGAGGAGATTTTGGCCTCACAGGCCTTCGCTAATTCTTTCAATCTCAGTGGGTTGTCATTCACACTGGGTTTGTCACAGGCTATTGGCCTCCCACTCACGCATACAGCCACTCATACCAAGCATGCTTATGCTTCTTGGTCCAATCAACTGACAATCCCTGCCACACGCAATGATGCAACGATGCAGCACACTCCATGACAAGGCTGCACACTGGTCAAACTTCCAGGGACCAGTTCCAGGAACAATTCTGGGAACTTGTTCCTTACAAAGGCAGGACAAAACCATCCCAGCCAAATGTTCTTCTAACCTACTCTTGAGAGCTTCCAAGGATGGAGATTCCACAGACTACAGATAGCTTGTTCCAGTGCTTGCTCATTCTCAGAGTCAGGAAGGTCCTCCTAATCTCCAAACTAAATTTCCCCTGCTGAAGCCTGAGGCCATTGTTCTTAGTCCTGTCCCCTGTGGTCATGGAGAAAAACTCATCTCCATCCTCTCTCCACTCACCCTTCAGATATTTGAAGACTGTTATCAAGTCCTCTCTCAGTCTTCACTTCTCCAGACTAACTAGTTCTTACAGTTTTTCCTCATAAGTACTGTCTCCCAGACCCCTAATCATTTTTTGTTGTTATGCATTGGATTCTTTCCAAACTATCCACTCCCTTCTTGAAGTCTGGGGCCAAGAATTGGATGCATACTTCAGGTGAGGTCTCACCAGTGCTGAATAGAGTGGAAAAATAATCTCCTTTGATTTGGAAGTGATACTTCTATTACTACAACCCAGTGCACTGTTGACTTTTTTGCAACAAAAGCACACTGTTGGCTTATTTTAAGCTTATGGTCTACTGGGTAACCCCCAGCTCCCTCTCTGCAGTCCAGCCACTAATTTCTTCAGTCTGTATTTGTTCATGCACTTATACATTCCCAACTGTAGAACTTTACACCTGTGCACTTGTCATTGTTGAACCTCATCTGATTTACTGTGAACCATTTCTCTAGTCTGTTCATTCTGGAGTCATTCTGGATTCTACCCCTACCTTCCAGACTATCTGCAACTCCACCCAATTTGATATTGTCCACAGATTTACTAAGCATGCACTTAGTCCCACTGCCCAAATCATTAATGAAGATGGTAATCAATACTAGACCCGGACAGACTTTGGGGAACCCTGCCTGATAACTCCTCCAAATTATACATTGAGCCATTGATAACAACTCAGTGGGCACATCTACATGAGAGGCTTTACTGGGAAGTAGCTTAGTTTACTGTGCAGTAAGCATGTGCATCTACACATGCACATGGTTACTACATAGTAAATCTTGCTAATCTTTAGTAAATTTGCTACCTGCAAATGCAAGTAGAAAATTTACTCGCAATTAGTAACAGCATAGTAATGCTTGTGTAGATGCCTGACCAGGAGCTAATATGTTTCTGGTTAGCCATCCTCCAGGGGGTGGGACATTTGCTTCCGGCCCCTGGGAGCTGCCTGCTGCTGGGGTGGGCTCCTCCACTGGAGCCTGGGAGGGGACTATATCCCCCTGCCCGAGCAGCAACGAGCTCCAAGCCCCCACTCCAAGACTCACAGAGCTGGGAGATCCTTATCTCCCACAGCAAGGTTTGTGGTCTCTCAGCCTGAGCCCTGTGACCACACTGCATCTCCCAGCCCCAGCCTGTTCCCTGCCCAGCTCTGCCCTCACAGAGCTGAGTGGGGGGACAGGCTCCCGAGCTTCCACCCCATGATCATGGACCAGGGGCTGGGGCTGGGAGCTGTGCCAGTCATGGGAAGGTCCCAGCCACAAGTGGTATGGACAGCTTTTGTGCATAGGACACTGTAGATTGGGGAGGAACAGGTAGCACAGAGGCAAATAGGGCGAGAAGCAAAAATGAGAGTATCAGATCAGCAGGGATCCTGGTTTTCCTTGATAAAAAATGCAAATCATCTGATAAAAACCCCAAAATCCATTATTAAAATTAAAGGCCCCCACAGCCCCCCCCCCCCCCCTTGCTGCTGCCTGCTGTGGGCGCAGGTGGGCATGGGGCCAGCTCCCAGTGGCAGCATGCACTCCCATGGGAAGGGGGAACCCACGCTTCCCAGATCTGTGTGAAGGGTGGGAACAGGGCAGATGCACACTCTGTGCAGCTTCCCTGAAGTGCCAATAGCATGCTGCTCTATGTCCACGTACTGCAGGAAGTGGGGAGGTGTTGGGGGAAGCCACACATGGAGTGCCGGGTTGGCTAGTGGTACATGGACCCAGTGCAGCACACTATCGCCAGGTCAGGCTTGCTCAGAGGTGCGGGGCGGGGCTGGCTGCTGGTGGCAGCATGAAGTCCAGGGGAGCAGGAGGGACCCGTGGCCCCAAGATCTGTGCAGAGCATGGGAGTAGGGTGAATGCATGCTGCAGGCTCATGCTCCTGGCCCTGCTGCCCTCTCCCACAGCCTCTGCAGTGCAGCATGTGCAACCTGGAATGGCAGGGAACAACAGGGATGAGCATGAAAGCTGCCTGCCACTCTGAGCTCCTGGCAGCAGTGCAAGGTTGTACCCCTCACTGCTGCCCCCACCTGCAGGGGAAGTGTGGCCAGGGCAGAATGGAACTCAGAGTGGCAGGTAGTTTTTGTGCACCTCCCCACTGTGCCCTGCCACTCCCAGTTGCACATGCTTCATTGTAGAGGCCATGGAGGACGGCAGCAGGACCAGGAGCATGAGCCCATAGTGTGTATTCACTCTTCCCTCACCTCCTGCACAGATCTGGGAGGCATGGGTCCCACCCCCCAGGACTGTGCACTGCCAGTGGGAGTCAGCCCTACCTCTGTGCCGCAGACAAACCCAGCCTGGTGATAGTGTGCCACTCCAAGTTTACATACTGCCGGGTGGCTGGGTACTGTATGTGGGGCTTCCCTCAACACCTCCCCACTCCTTCAGCCACACACCAATGCCCTGCTCCCCACCTGTCCTGCTGGTTCTTCCCCCAGCCCGGGCAGTCATCCCCACCCACACCTGCCATCTAGTGCCTGCCCCCAGCCCTGCCAGCCCCGCCACCCCGGCCCCTGCAAGCCCCACTTACCTCTCAGGCTCTAAGAATGAAAGTAAACTTGAGCCAAGCCTTGCTGACTGCCTCAGGCCCCACCCCTTCACCCTCTCCCTCCAGACAGGGCCGGAGGTTTCCTGCTCTTTTTGTAATTAGTTCTTGCAGGCTGGAACTCTGCCAGCCTGCAGAGCTCTTTGCAAAAGAGGGAAATCCATGGGTTTCTCTGCTAAAAGGGAAAATCCATTTTTCTCTGATAAATACAGGAAATCCATGGTTTTCTCTGTTCTTCCCCAGGAAACAGAAAATCCAGATCCCTGCAGATCATGCAGGGAGCACAGGGCAGGGAGCAGAAAGCACAGCAGCAAATAAAGCAAGAGACAAGGATTGGAGTGGCATGCTGAGGGTGTGGGGGTAATTCAGGTGTGGGCTATTATTTTGGATGGAGGGCCACTTACCAAGTTTTGGCAAGCTGTCGAGGGCCACATGGGTAGCCCTGCCCCTTGACAGGTTCCTCACCCACTCATCACCATCTTGTGACCAGAAGTCCCGCCCCCTAACCTCTGACCTTTGCCACCAGAAGTCCCTCTCCTTGCCCCTAGAAGTACTCCTTTCAGCAAGGGGTTTTGACATCTTGGAACCAGAAAAATACCAAATTAATATTCTAAAAATTGAACAATTACAACTTTATGAATTTGATTTCAAAAAATTATTTTTGTCCTGATTTACATGTGTTTGTGTAGTGTACATAGAGGTGACTGCACAATAGCTTAAAATCAAGTCTTATTCTTGTATACTGGTGGGGTAGAGGTTTGCAGGGGCCTGTAGGTGTTTGGGTATGTGGGGTGTGGGGGTGGGTATGTGTGCATTTTTGGGGGTGGATAGGTGTGGGGGTGGGTGAGTGGGGTGAGGGAGCATATGGATGTATGTGTGGATATGTTGGGTGTGGGTGGGTATGGGGTTTGTGGGGGACTGTGTGGGGGGACGGCGGCTGGACTCTGTGAGGGGGTGTAGGTGAGGGGGTCTGTGTGTATGGCAGTACGATGGGGGGTGTGGGTGCATGTGTATAGTGTGAGACTCACCCTACAAACACACACACACACGTGCACACACACCCCTCCCACTCCTAACCCCAGGGTACCAGAGAGTGCCCTATGCTTCCATGGTCCAGCATTGCAGCCAGGAGCCACTTGGTGGTGGAGCAGTGTAGGGCCAGGAAGGCAGGGGAATGGCTGAGTGTGGGACGGGGCTGGGTGGGCTGGGCTGGACTGGGCTGCTGGGTCCTGCTGCCAGCTCCCCCTGGGTCCTACTGCCCCTGGAGTTTCCATAGACTAGCCACAGACTTCCACAGGTAGCTTGTTCCAATGCTTGCTCTCTCTCATAGTCAGGAAGTTCCTCCTAATCTCCAAACTAAATTTCCCCTGCTGAAGCCTGAGGCTATTGCTCTTAGTCCTGTCCCCTATGGTCATGGAGAAAAACCCATCTCCATCCTTTCTAAACTCACCCTTCAGATATTTAAAGATTGCCCCTGTCATTGCACCCTGTCCAAATTCACGGATGACACAAAAATATGGGGTGAAGCTTACACCCTGGAGAGGAGGAACCAGATCCAGACTGACCTCGACAGGTTGGGGAAGTGAGCAGAGGCAAACAGGATGCAAATCAATAAGGACAGGTGCAAGGTGCTGCATCTGGGGAGAAAAGACTGCCATCATACCTATAGGCTGGGGGGCAACCTTCTTAGCACCACTGAGGCAGAAAGAGATCTTGGAGTCACCATTGAGTCCAGGATGAACATGAGTTTTCAATGTGATGAAGTAGTCGGCAGAGCCAATCACACCTTGTTGTGCATCCATAGGGACTTCACAAACAGGTCCAGGGAGGTGATTCTCCCTCTCTATGAGGCACTGGTCAGGCTACAGCTGGAGTACTGTGTCCAGTTCTGGATGCCACAGTTCAAGCGGGATCCGAACAACCTGGAGAGGGTCCAAAGAAGAGCCACGCATCTGATTGGAGGCCTGCAGGGAAGGCCCTATGAGGAAAGGCTAAGGGACCTTAGTCTCTTCAGCCTCTCCAAGAGAAGGCTGAGAGAAGACCTTGTGGTGGCATACAAATTCATAAGGGGAGAGCAACATGAAGTAGGTGATGATCTGTTTACCAGGGCACCCCCTGAATCAACAAGGAACAATGTCCATAAGCTATTGGAGAGTAGGTTTAGACTGGACATTAGGAAAAAGTTCTTCACAGAGTTGCCAGAACCTGGAATGGGCTTCCAAGGGAGGTGGTGCTCGTCCCATCCTTGGGGGTCTTCAAGAGGAGACTGGACAGGCACTTGGCTGGGATCACATGATCTCAGGTTTGGTGACCCTTTCGTTGCCTGCCAGGAGCAGGGGATCAGACTAGATGGCCCACTGAGGTTCCTTCTGACCCTAGAATCTATGAATCTTTGACAGGAGGCCGCAGATAAATATTAATTTTCTAAATGTTTTAGGGGCCTTGCAGGCTGGATAGAATGGCCTGGCAGGTGCATCCAGCCCATGGGCGATGTTTTGCCTACCCCTGGGCTAATTTGTGCCATGTCTGCCAAAAAGGATTGTGCATGTCTGCCATAGAACTACTGTTCTATGTTATTATCATTATCTTTCCTAAATTAAACAAAAACAGATATGATGCGGCAGTTTGTCAAATTTTGTTAACAAGGAAGAGCATGGGAAAGTTGTGTTCAGGCAGTGTCTGCTGTGTATCTATCCTGTAGATAAATATAGAACTTTGTCAATTGGTTTCTAGGGCTTTGTCTTGATGAACTTTAGATTCACTTAATATTCCTCAAATAACAACAGGTTTTGTTTCCTGCTTCCCCACCAAATTGAAATGATTTCCCTTTCATAGTTATCAGCCACATCTTTTCTAGGTAGAATCAGAGATGCCGTGGACGAAGTTGGGTTATAACATTTTAACAACTAAGAGCTGAAAAACAAATTTAGCAGTTCTTGTGGACTTAGATTTTAAGAGCTTTCATTTAGTGCTTTTATTTTGCCTTTGTATATAATGGCCCTGAAGGATGATGGTATTCAGAAGAGATGGCAATTTAATTACTATCATCAAACATGTTGCCTAATAAATTGCTTAGTGTGGCAGAGAAAATTATAAGTATCTCTAATGTGGGAAGGAAGCTTGTGGATAACACATTTTACACAGGATAGATGAATTTATTGAAATGTGATCCCACCAACTGCGGGGGGTGCGGGCGGAGGGGAATACCTTAAGGATCTGGGGAAGGGATTCCTACAAGTAGAATACAATCCCCAAACTGTAGCAATTCAAATCAACAAAATGAGACTTCGACATCACTCTGATCTCCTACAATACCAACCCAGGGACAAGGACAACAGAATCTCTAGTTGTTACCTACAGCCCCCAGCTTGAACACCTTAGACCTCTAGCCTATCCTAGAAAGGATGTCTTGGAGAGAGAGGGTGGGAACCTGTCCTGCCTTACAGACAGCCATCCAGGCTCAAATGACATCTCTCAAGCAACAAATTAACTCTCATCCTCATCGAGGCACTAGACCTTGCAGTGGACCCAAATGCCGGCTGTTCCCCCACATCAATACAGACTACATAATCACTGAACCAACTAACAAGGATATAACATCCAAATTTAATTCGCCTGCAATTCTACCAACATGATATACAGCATCATTGGTTTACAGTGCACCTCTGCAGCCTATATCTAACAAATCTACATTTGTAAGAATGAATGAACACCAACCTGACATCAGTTGCAGAAAGAAACAAAGCCCTGTGGCACAACACTTTAACTTACCTGGACACTCCATCATTGACTTCAGGATTGCTGTTCTTAGGCAGCAAATTTTTAAAAACCACTTTGAACGGAAAATTGAAGAAGAAATCAGACAGTACTGTTAAGGGTGGTTTAAATGGCGCTATGGATTCTTATAACATGAACTGGATTAGGTTTGGTGACTCCTTTATCTCTATAGTTTCTTTTTCTTGTTTTCTGTCCACACTCTTCTCTCCCTTCCCCTCCTCCCCCTGCCTTTTCTGTTCAAATCATTCACTCTACTTCATACACTGCTCTATGCTTCCAAAGCATGTGATCAAGCAGATGATGCTTCCAAAGCATCTGTCCTTCCAGAGCATCTGATGAAGTGAGCTCCAGTTCACAAAAGCTTATGCTCTCTCTATATTTTATATGGCTAGTCTATAGAATGCATATCTACCCTGCCTTCTGCCTTTATTCATCTGCCATCTGTCATCATTGTACTGTTGATATCTCATCTCAAGTAAGCACCACATTGATAGTCATTCCATAGAGTTCATGTTATGAAGTAAAATCCATGTTTAGGCTTATATCAGAAGGGTTTTTTTCATAGATTTCATAGACATTAGGGCTGGAAGGGACCTTAAGAGATCATCAAGTCCAGCCCCCTGCCCCAGGGGCAGGAAGTCAGCTGGGGTCATAGGTTCCCAGCAAGATAAGCATCCAAACATCTCTTGAATGAGTCCAGAGTAGGTGCCTGCACCACTTCTGGAGGGAGTCTATTCCAGGCCTTAGGGGCTCGAACAGTAAAGAAGTTTTTCCTTATGTCCAGCCTAAAATGGTCATGGAGGAATTTATGACTGTTGGTCCTTGTTATCCTTCGAGGTGCTGAGGTGAACAGACATTCCTCCAGATCCTGATGCACACCCCTGTGCTTTTTCAGGCTGGAGAGTCCCATGGCTCTCAGCCTCTCATCATAAGGACTGTTCTCTTGCCCTCTGATCATGCGCGTGGCTCTCCTCTGGACTCTCTTAAACTTCTCGACATACTTCTTGAATTGTGGAGCCCAGAATTGGATGAAGTATTCCAGCTATGGCCTCATCAAGGCTGAGTACAGCAGGAGGATGACATCCTGAGATTTACTTGAGAAGCATCTATGGATGCAAGCCAGAGTTTTGTTTGCTTTACCAGCTGCAACATCACATTGGTGGCTCATGTTCATCTTGTGGTCAGTCATGAACCCCAAGTCTCTTTCAGCTGCGGTGCTAGCGAACGTAGCACTGCAGAGCCTATAAGCATGCTGTGGGGTTTTTTTCCTGAGGTGGAGTACCTTGAATTTTTCGGTATTGAACATCATCAGGTTTATATCCATCCACTTACTAAGCGTATCCAAGTCAGCCTGGATCACTAGCCTATTCTCAGGTGTGGATGCTGTGCCCCAAAGTTTAGTGTCATCGGTGAACTTGGCCAGTGCACTTCTGACACCAATGTCCAGATCATTGATAAAGATGTTAAAGAGAACCAGTCCAAGGATAGAGCCTTGGGGGACACTGCTGGTTACGGAGCACCATAGTGATTTGCTTCCATTGCCTACTACTCTCTGGGTCTGACCTCAGAGCCAGTTTCCCAGTCATCAAACTGTGGTGTAGCCAAGGTGACAGTTGGCCATTTTTTCCATGAGAAGATCATGGGACACCAGATCAAAGGCTTTTTTAAAGTCCGGATATATGATGTCAATCTCTTCTCCCTTGATCAGGTGATATGTCACCTGGTCACAAAAGAAGATAAGATTGGTCAGGCAAGATCTACCCGCAACAAACCCATGCTGGCTGTCCCTCAGGATATTGCCATCAGTGAGCTTATCAAGAAGGGTCTCTTTGATCATTTTCTCCAGAATCTTACTGGGGATTGAGGTCAATATTTTTTTTTCTTTTTAATATTAGAAAAGTAGATGGAACTAATGTTGAGGGAAATCAGCAAATCTTTGTACCCCATTATGCATTTCACGCTTCCTATAGAAGATAATGTATAGTCTAAATATTTCTTAGGGGAGGTCTGTCATGCAAACTTGACCCTGGAATGGGTTTTAAGTTGTACTCTTTCTCCAGAGTTTAACTCAGTACCTAAACTTGGATTGCAGTCTGCCATTTCATGGAGGCAAAACTCCTCTTTATTATCCTGGGAATTTTATTTGGGAAAGAGCTATAGGATTGTGCTCACAGTCTTTATTATAAACAGTAAATTGTGAGTAATTCTTTCCGCATATACTGTATCTTAATTCAAAGCTTTTAAAAAGAATTACTGATATCTGGCTATTTATGTCTTACTATACGACCGGGCTAGGGACAGACATTACACATAAACTGGTTTAAGGGATCAGAAACTGGTTTAAACCTGTAACAGAACAGGCATTCAGTGCACATAAACCAGTTTGAAAATGTCTGAAACCAGTTTGAGATAAACCTGCTTAAATGTAACCTACTTAACTGATTTGAGTCAAACCAGCTTATGCAATGTCTGTCCCAGACCCCTTCCTGGTTTAATTTAAACCAGAGTCCCGCAGGATCCCAGATGCTTTGCAGCCCTGGGTGGGGCTCTCTGCTCCAGAGAACAAGCTAGCCCCACCCTTCTGCTCCCTGGCTGAAGCTCCAGCAGAGACTGCAGGTACAGCAGTATCTGCCTGGCTTCCCCATGGCCTCTCCCTGACTCGCTGCTCAAGCAGGGATTTCCTCCTTCCCCCCTCCCTCATCACAGACTGTAGCTAGCATGTGATATGCTAGCTAATGCTGACAGGTGTCTGTGTAAGGCAGACAGGACAGTGTCTGCTTAGGGCTTTTTGGAGCTAATCAGCAGGTCAGACGGTAATGTCCCTCCTCTTGGAAAAAGTTGTTTAAAAAGAGCTTGAACTAATGAGAAAGACTTCTGTTTTCTTGATAGGCTGATAAATGCTCTGTTATCAACTCCTTGCTGGGCTGGTCAGGAGCAGTGAGCAGGAGGGAACCCTTCTCTAATCAGAGCGTCCTGGTGGGGCCTGGCCACCCCCCCAACTCACTACTGTGGAAGGGAAAAGAGTGCTGCTCTATCATCCCTTGGCTTCTAGCTTTAGCCACTGCAGGCATGTGCCAGCATTTTCTCAGTCCAGAGGTGAAAGCCTATGCAGTTTATTGGTTTAGCCTAGCCAGGTTAGGCCAGCCTGCAAAGATTGAATCAATTCAGGCTCAGGCTTTTTGAATGTCAACACCTAGCCCTGGAGGGTGTGTTTTATTTGTATTGCAGGTATTATTGAGAAACACAAGAATTGTGACTTGATCATTATTTCACAGCAAGCTGGTAGTGATGGGTATAGAAACAAATGGCACCTATACATATGCATCAATGTTGTAATTACAGCACGTTGGAGCATACTTGATTAATTGAGTCTAGTGAAGCATGGTAATTTCTGTGCTCCAGCAGACTCCAGAGTCACATGTATTATTTTCTCCAGGTTGAAAAACTGTGATGGGGCACTTTAACTAAAGCTTGTTGAATGAACGTAAGTTAAAACACCTTCACTGCCATTTTTTAAGTGTGGGGATGCTGATACACATGATGTTCTGGGTGCTTTAACTGGAGCACTCCCCTCTCCCTGCAGTCTCCTGAAGCACATGTATAAATGCCGTAAGGGATGTGTTATTTCAAAGTATATTGTATCTGTCACAGCAGGGTCCTCGCGGAAGGCCGTGTGCTCCTTAAGGTCCCTCGCTCTGTGTCAGGCCAGCCCAAGGCACCCTCTAATTCTCACCCGCCACGTCTTTGCTGTTTATATACAAGTTTGGGAGGCTGCCTATGACTCCCTGGGCACGGCTACTCCGGGCCCCCTTCCCCGCGGGTCTTCCCGAGTCC
>NW_005842273.1:1413123-1422426 GCF_000455745.1 Alligator sinensis | reverse complement strand
GAACTGCCAGCCTGGTCTCAGCCCTGGGCTTTATAAGGGCCAGGCCCTGCCTCCTACAGGCAGCTGGCTCTCCTTAGTTGCCCTGGCAACCCGCAGCTGGGCTCGTTACCCTGGCAACACTCAGCTGGGCTCGTTATGACCTGCCAGGGCTCTCTCTCTCTCCCTGGCAGTTTCTCCCCTCTAGGAGCAGAGCACCGAGGTGCTCTGCGACAGTATCATTTTCTGGAATGTGGCCTATCCAAAATAAAAGGGAATTTATAGTAGTGTAAAATAAGTCTCTTGTATTCAGTGAGAACATTCTTTTCTCAGTATATGGATGATTTATATAAAAAAACTTTTTGTTGTATTAATGGAATTTATCCACATAATTCTCATGCATACGCATGTAGAGGTAGTTGAGAATTTTGCACATGGATGTTTTTCCCAAGTGCCCAGTGGAAAATGTAAATGTGTGGAGGAGTTGGTTTAGACAATATGACAGCGTTGAAGTGATATTGTCAGTGTGATAGTGCAGGAAATATGGGAGGCAATGTTTTTTTAACCTGACAATGAATTGGAAATGTGTTTTAAGATTGTCAAAATGTTACAATTTAACTTTTATTTTTAAGAAAAGAAAATCTAGGTTTTTTCAGTTTGAAGTTACTTTTTATTTTTAATCAAAGATAATTTTTAGTTTATAAAAATATGAAAACCAAAAAATAGACAAAATCAAAGCAAAGGATTTTGAAATTTTTTTTTTTTTTAAGATTTTAGCTTTTCACTTTCATTCAGGGGAGGCAATGCTTCATTGTCTTGAAAGCTTCATAGAATTGGAAAACAGTTTTCTGCCTAGCTGTACACTGATGATAATCAAAATTTTAAAAAAGGATGAAAGAGTGGGGGAAGGGGGCAGGAGGAGTAAGGTTGGAAACTCTTATTTTAATGTTATACCTTTTGTGGAGTTCATGAAAAGTAATTTGATTTTTATGTTCCAAAGGGAGATTGGTATTAAGAGTGTGATTTTATTTGTTTTGTTTGCTCGTTGTTCTGTATCTCTCTAAGGTACAGTGTAAACATAAATACCTTTACAGGAGGCTTCAAGTTTTTTTTTTGCATCTTCCTGATTCTGTACTTCTGTGGATACTGAAAGGGAGCGATTCTAGACTGCCCTGGACAGTATTTGGCATCCTGAGTTAGTACCTTCTAAGCCAACCTATCTATGGACAGCAGCACTGTGAATAATCCTGGTGGTTTATTATAGAAATATATGCTATAGCTCTGTTTTCTCAGGTTTCCAGTCCTTTCCCAGCAAGCTGCCCATACTGGAGCCTGCTAATGGGACCTTGGCATCTATCATACTCAATACCTGCTGTAGGAGAATTATAGTCCTTTGTATTTTATCACACAGAAATCCTAGCAGGAAAGATAATTCCTTTGTGAGAAAGTTGGGATGTTTTTTAGATATTATAAAGACATTTTTCACTAAGAGGGTAGTAAAACCCTGGCACAGGTTACGCAGAGAGGTGGTGGAAGCTCCATCCTTAGAGGTTTTCAAAACCCGGCAGACAAAGTTTTGGTTGGGATGATCTACTTGGGGATGATCCTGCTTTGATCAGGGGGCTGGACTAGATGACCTCCTGAGGTCCCTTCCAATTCTAACTGATGTCATATTCCTTTGCAACTGAAACCATCTACATGGTCTTGGGAACTAATTTATTCCTCTCTCTCTTTTTTTTAATATCACATTATTTAAAATGGGGGATAACAACAATATTTACTTGGCTTGGCTCATGGAAATATAAGTGTTTGAAGGTCCACTAGTATCTTGCAAAAATTATGAAAATATTTGCATTAGAAAAAATCTGATTGTATGTCACATAACTTATTCATTACTTGTAATATCTATGCCTTCCATTGCATTTCCCCTTGCTGTTTAGGATCCATTAAAGAGAAGCTCTGTTAGGGAAATCACGTATTCTGACTTGACTCTCACACAATCCATTTTCTGTTTTTTGCGTTACAATTAGACATTGAGATGATTATGGTAGCAAGCATAAGGTACCGAGTTCAGATGAGGAATGAGAAATAGAAGGAAATAAAATTCCTTGCAACATAGATCAAATTTGAACATAAACATCTTAGCTATTTTATTTTTATTTAAGAAATAAATAAACTAAAAAAGTATGAAGAAGCAATATATTTGATAACAGCAAAAGTATTTTACACAAATTTATCATATTTAGTCATTTTTAAAAGCCCTATCAACAAGTGAAGGATTTTATTTGTTTCTCAGTATTGCTGGACAATATTTCTGGGTGGCAGAAGGCAGGGTAGAAATGCACTTTACAGACTAACTGAATCAAAAGTGCACAAGTTTGAGCAAGAGTTCACATAATCAGACGAGTTTTGTGTCACAAGGCTAGTGATGGTTAAGCATTTGGGAAACGATTTTAGAGAAAGATGCTTCTTGTTTTTGCTGAAGGGAGTTATACACTGACTTGTATACGATGCAAAAAATATGGGCGTTTCACTATTTGAAAGTTAATCCTTTGGTGAAATTTGTTTTCTTTCAGTCAAAATGTTTTATATTTAAAAAACTGTATCCATCTCTAGCTGAAATAATTAAGTTCCTTGTATAAACAAGCTATGGTTAATAACCAGAAATAATGATAACAACTTATCCCTTGTATAACTTCAGTCAGTGAAATTACCTCCCAGTGTACTTGCTATTTTGACTTCTTTTTCTCCCTGATTATAAGCAAGATGACTGATAAACTTCTGGCACCAGCAGCCAGAGGAACAGTAACTACTGTTTTTAAGCAAGTATACCTACATTAGAATATGCTTAATTTAGATTTAATATTCTGAGTTGTCCATTAAGCTTTATGTTCCATTGGTTTGTCATTTTATAATCTGCTGTGCTATAGACTTCTGTTATACTGAAGGGTTTAATTATACAGCGGTCTCGGATTCTAAAATAATGTGTAGCTAGTGCAGTAAAATAATTCATTTGCTATTGAAACCAAACTTTGAATGTTATAAGAAGTGAAAAAGAAATTATTTTGATTTAATACTAGTTAGTTGGTTTTCAACACAACAACATTTGGAGCTCATTTGGGTGTCAGTCACTTCAAGTGGGCAACAGTTGTTATCAGTCTTATGAGAATCATCTGTTTCAAAGTTTCCCGTCTGCAACAAAATAAGACGGTTCATATATACTCTGGTTGGGTCTGGCACCTGTACCTTGACACTTTGTACAAATAAGGGCTCTCTGTGAAATCTGTAATATAATTATGGTGCTCCAAAAAATTACTTGTCCATTTAAAAAATGCAAAAACAAACTTATTTTGGGCAATGGGAAATCTTTTGTATAGGGATGACACATAACCTAGATCAGTGGTCGATTGTGAAGCCTCTGACAGTTAATCTCAGTCTGTCAGAGGCTCCATGATCAGGAGCAGCAGGATACACATGGCTGGGCTGAGCCACACTCCCTGCTGCCTGGGCTCAGCTGGGTGAGTGGGATCAGAGCTTGGGCAGTTTGTCTGGGAGCCAGGGTGGGCAAGGCATAGCATGGCAGGGGTGGGGTGGGGCAGGAGGCAGAGGCAGGGCAGGGGGAAGGGCAGGTGGGGTGCAGTAGATCCTGCGATGCCAAAAAGTGATCTTCACCATAAAAAGGCTGGAGACCACTGGCCTAGATATAGATATAGATATACTACTGCTTACCAGCTGTGGCTGCTTGCAGAATGTGGAATGGAAGACACAAATGAATTGTACTGATAGTTTCAGATGGGAAAATTTGGGTAGGCAATTTGCTAAAATTGTAGTAGGACAAGAATATAAAAGCATCTAAAGAAATGAGCCTCAGATCATAAAAGCATGTGATATGTATGTATCTACTTTGGTTGGTCTATAACAGTGGTCTCCAACCTTATTGGGTAGGAGATCAATTTTTGAATTAAAAAGCAACCCAAGATCTACCCCACACCTCCTTCAAGTCAGTCTGTTGTGGGGGCAGGCAGAGAAAAAATTATTTGGGGGTGTGTCCTCTAGCAGGTAAGTCTGTTGGGGAAGGGGTGGGGGGAGGGGAAAGGGCCCGGAGGTGGGGGCAGATCAAGGCCCCAGTGGGGAGGGAGGGAGGTGGGGGGCTGGGGGGAGTGGGGCCCTGGCTGGGCAGGGCAATAGGATAAGCAGAGGCCTGGGGGACACATGCCCCTCAGGCCTCTGCTTGTCCCCCGCTCCCCCTAGCCCCTGCTCCTGCCTCTGCCGCACTCTCTCCCTCACTGCTGGGCCTCGAGCTGCACCCCCCTTCCCCCCACAACAGTGAGTGAGAGAGTGAGGCAGGGGCAGGCCCTGCACAGCAGGAGTGGGATGCAGGACAGAGCTGTGAGCGGCTCATCCAGTGGGTGCGGGGATTGGCACACAGGAGGGCATCGGGAGTGTGTGCCCCTGGATTTGCATGTGCGGTGGGGCTGGGCTCTTCCTGGAGCATGTGTTCAGCCACACTGTACCCATGCTGAGCAGCAGCACTGGGAGTGGGGCTATAGGAAGGGCTGCAGGCACCCAAAAATTCACTGTAGCCCCCCCAACCCTCTCCCAGCGACCGCCACTCACCCTAAGTGCAGCACTGCTGAACTCAAGCTGGGAAGAGCCCAGCACAGGCTTCCACTTTCCCAGCCCACAGCGGCAGCCTGCCATCCCCCTGTGCCTTCAAGAGTGAAGGGGCAGGGAGCAGGGGAAGGTGGCTCCAGGCTCTTCTGAGCATGGGAGTTTGGCTGTACTACACTCAAGGCAGGTGATGGCAACAGTGGGAGGGGGCCTGCGGGGGCTACAGTGAATTTTTGGGTGCCTGCAGCCCTTCCCATAGCCCACCTCCCAGTGCCACCACTGCCACTGCCCAGCCCAAGTGCAGCATGGCCAAACACTTGGACAGGGAAGAGCCTGGCCCCACCCCACCCTGTGTGCAGACCCATGCTCTCCTGGGGTGCACGTCCCCCCTTCCCTGCACCCCCTGGATGAGCTGCTCATGGCTCTGTCCCGCATCCTTCACCTGCTGGGCTGGGGGGGTGCAGTGGGGATGTGCACGTGCAGGTGCACTCTCATCCTCCCTCCGTAGACTCAAATCAACCTGAAGAGGCTCTGGGATTGACTGGTCAATCAGGATTGAGAGGTTGGTGTCAATCAGTCTAAAATATGCAAAACTCCCCTGCCTTCTGCTTGATTAGATAATATACAGTTACAACAACACATGGGTTGTGTAATGCAGTAAGGAAGCACGTATCATATTTCTGAGAGTTTTTGGAAATTGTGTTGTTGACTTCACGTTTCACATTAGAATAGCAAATTTTATCTAGATGTTATTTATAATTTGGAAACACTGACAGAAAACTATATTTGTTCTAAGGATGTTTTTTTCCTTATTGATTCCCAGTCATGAAGGATTTAAGAATTGGAAAAAGCCATTGTTGTCTGGTCAGGTAGGTGGGAAGACCTGTGCTATCCTAGCTATGTCATTTCAGACAATGTGTTGCAAGATGGTTTCTTTAGAATCAGTCACATAAAGATGAAAAATCACCTGGAGTGTAGCAGATATTCTAAAAAAAAGAACTAAAAGGGATAAAAAGGATTTGCACATTTTCAAGGTACTGGTAAGCTGTGGCAGGAATCTTGTGAGCTTTTGTTAAAGGGCTAACATGCTTGCTTGACTGAATTAAGACCTATTAATTGTCAAGTGAAATAAGCCACAATTCTTGTGTCCTTTTGCAGACGGCACACCTTAATTTCTTACACTGATACATTAAATAGTGATAACAGTGTATATCAATGGTGCTCAACCTCTGGCCCACAAAGTCAGGTCAACCAGCCCATGGCAATCCCTATCAACCAGAGATTTGGCAGCAGGGGAGCAGTAGAAAGCAATTAATGTTGCCACTAAATTTTTGGATCCATGATTTGCAATCCCCTGGATGTGTTGAAATTGTAAATGGACATTTTGATCCTTTTAAACATTTGCAGTCTCAGTTTTAGGTAGAGGAGCAACTTCTGCCATTTCCTGTGCTGTTGCTTATGTTGAAAAAGCTATTGGTGCTGCTTATTTCAGGTCCATAACTGTTAGAAATAAGACACTCCCCCTACACATGCATCTTTCAAGCTGCAAGACAAAGATAGGCAATGGTATGGCTGCTTGTCCACCTATCAATGGCAACATTTATGACTCTTCCCTCTGCTTATCTGGGAGCATGCGGTGCATGCCTTGCTTTGATTATTAGTGAAGTTATTCTGAATACAAAGCATGACAGTAGCAGTTTGTTTAGGAGGGAATAACACAGCTCAGTGTGCTGTAACACCCTGTGGAAGTCAGTATCCTTTATAACTGTGTATAGGTGAATATCAAGGCCAATCCTCACTTCGATTTCACAGGTAGTACAATGTGGTTGGTTGTCTGCATCTCAATATGCAGTTAGTAGCAGCACTGTGTTTTGGAATACATGTAATAACTTAGGAAATAGATCAGAACAGCAACTATGTAAGTAATAATAAGAATGAGTAATGACTAAACATGCCTTATGGTGAGTAAAGGATCATTTTTTTTGTCAAATTAGTCTCCTATCCTGACAATCAGTTCCTTTTAAACTGTTACACAAATGATGCAGACTATGAAGGTGCAGTAAATGTACAGTCACCATAGCCCTTAACATGCTGTTGTTGTTACACTTTGGAATTTAACCAGAATGACTACCTTGTCTTCTGATACTTCATAGACTGTGCATTGTTGTTCTTCATCTCTTTTCAAAACATCCAGTAATTAGTATAATGATACTGGTACTGATGATGATCCTGATCTTTTCAAGAAACAGAGAATAAGATTTTATGTGGCTATTAATACTGTGTTACACCACAACAGTAGGCAGTGCATGTTTTTTCCCCTCTGGATTTTGCAATCAGTGCAAATGACACAATCATCATAATCTTCCTATAAAGGGCCCTAAAGGTCAGATGCTGAACATGTCCTTTGAGACCAGTTCACTGTTTCCAGGATAATACTTTGAAGTCATGTTCTTGTTTATGAACAGACAAACAGCACTAAACAGAAGCAGTATTGCCAAGAGAGAGGGCAAATGGGAGAAAACCCCCCTCAAAATGGTAAACATCTATTCCACCTGGGAAAGTGCATAATACTGCATCAATCCCTGAAGATGTGCCTGAAGTAGACCCAGGAAGCCTAGCTGTGAGAGGGAGGAGACTGTAGTTTAGCTGAACAACATATTGGTTAGGGAACTTGCCTATGGTATGGGAGATGCAGGCTCTATGTCTCTAGGTTAACCTTAAAAAGTTTAAACCCGTATCTCATACTTCCTAGACAAGTGCCTTTAAACGCAAGACCATTGGCTGGGCAGGGCCAACAGCAACCTCCATCTGTTCTTTTGAAGTTGGCCTGCTGGGCAGCCAACCAGTGAAAATATGTAGGGCTGGAAGAACAAGCTAGAGAGAGGGGAATTAATCTGAAAGGCTGAATTCCCTGGGTTCTGACTTCTGTTCCCATGTTTGTATTTTGTAATTTCTAGTTATTGGATAACATGGATAGGCAGTAGTTGGAGGAGGAACCCAAATCTAAGCTCTGCCTTAAGTCCCTGCATGGGGGTATGACTGTTTTAAAGTTGAAAAGAATGTATTTGTGCTGGGAAAATGGAGCCACGAAGTATAGTGTTGGGGATCCTTGTTGGGTTTGCCAGTCACAGGTAGGGACCAATTTCAATCACAGCTTTATGATTTTTGCAGAAACCACATAATATGGTGGTTTCTGTAGTCACCGTGGAAAACAGCATTTCCTGCAATTTTACAGAATTGCCCTCCCTGCAGGAAAGCTTACCAGAATACAAAGAAAATGCACCAATCTCTGCAGCCATAGCACACATGGCTTGAGAGAGAGCTGCTGAGAGGCTGAGATAGTGACATAGACTCAGGGAAGCTGCTAGCCAGGAAAGCAAAAGAGTTTTGGCAACATCGTTTAAGAAGCCATATGCAAAGCTGTAGTCTGATGATGAGTGATTGGCCTCTTGGCCAATCAGGGGCGAGTAATGGGACTGCTGGGGCCCCTCAGCCAATCGGTGGCAAGGAGAGGGTTCTGCAAAAATATCACAAAATCAGCTTTACACATCATAAGTGGGCTATGAAAATCCCTTTGTCTTGCTGCAATTTAAGTAGGTCCCTAGTAATAGGAATCAGAAGATGAGTTACTTAAATCGTCTTGAAGGGAAGCCAAAGATTATGCTTTGAGGGTTGACTTTGCCCATAAATAAGAGTGTGCACATGTATCTGAAATCTATTTTAGTGTCCTCTGCTTTGGGATGAAGTTTTGGGGGTTTTTTGCATTACTTCTCTAAGAGATTACACCTCAATTTCTTATTCATAGACAGTGAAGAGCAATATAGTAGTAAATAGAAATTGGAAAGGAAAGGATAGAAAAAGCTTGAGATAAATACTGAATTTTTAAAACAAATCCAATGTGAAAAACAAAATAATAAATATTATTTTGATATTGTATTACCTGTTTCTAGTGTTGATATGAATCCTTTGTCACTTAGGATACATTCTTCCATTTAATAACTGTTACAGTTTGCCTGCTATCTATTTATCCAAATATTTAAATACCAATTTTCCAGTTGCTTTAGCAAAGTCTATAGAATCTATTTTTGTTCTCATTGTATTCAGGCAAACATCCTTTCATTTTTCTTGTCACTTAATATCTATATTTATCAATTGTGTTCCTTAATGTTATGCTTTCTGCTGCAAAAGTATTTTTCATAGTCTCCTGAAATCATAGAATTAGAAATAGAATCCTCCTACACATCACAGTCTGGCTTTTATGTTTAGATGCTGTAAGTCTCTAAATGGCACAGACACAGAGGTCTATCTTTCAAATCAGGTTCTCCTAAATATAATAATTATTTATACAGTTGGCTGCTTTTAATCTACATTTTATTATTCAGGTAATCAGTTTTAATTTCCCATTTCACTTTGTTTGATACCTTTAGCTGTATACTATAGACATTTGCATGTTTTTTCTTCCCCTTCTTAGCTATTTACTTTATTGCCTCATGATTAGATTATTTGTATTTCTCTCATCTAGGTGGTCAGTTTTGATAACTTCTGCACATATCTAGATATTGTTCAAGCATCTGCTCCTCCCATCGGTGCCTCATTCTGAGTTTTAAATTACTAACCTTTAAGTAGCCGTTTGTCATTTCTGTTCTCAGTATGTAGCACGTCTATTCTTAAATTATTATTGTTTGAGCATCTATCCCCAGGGCTCTCACCAGGATT
>NW_005842273.1:1408100-1413092 GCF_000455745.1 Alligator sinensis | reverse complement strand
CCGGTAGGGAAAAAATTAACACCTATTCTCCATCCTGTGGTGAGAAGCAGGTTGAAAGAAACAGGAGACTTGTAAAGTGAAAAGCCTTTTAGTATTTAATAATGTATGAAAAAGGGAAGTGCTGAGGTGCTCGCCAAATGCACATTCTTTTCTAATAGGGGTAGCTGGCTGCTCAGCTCTTCAGCAATATTGTTTGTACTCTGGTTATAGTTTGAAAAGTTTAGTCTGAGTCAGCTTCTCTGTATCTAGGCTCTGACAAAAGCTTTCTGCTGAAAAGCAGCCGAGTGCTGAATTTTTTGGGTAATGTAGAGCCAGGTAGCAACATTGGTTCAGAAATGAACAGGCACAAGATAGTACAAAAGAGTGAATGAAAAATGTCTGCTGAGCTGAAATAAAACCTGACTCATAATTAATGATCCCAGGCATGGTGGCCCTTGGCTGTCCTCCATTTAAGCCTTATCAGATTGTGTGTGGCTGCCCTGGAAAACTACACTTCTAAAAACCTTTCAGCTGTGAATGCACTGATTCAGGGTGCTAGGTTTCAGCTCCCTCAGAAGTCATTTTTTGCCAAAAATATGTGTACATAGAAGGAAGAAAAGACAAGATCCTACAAGTATTTAGTGATTGTACAAAATGGGTGCAGGCATTTGCATTTACTCAGATTTTGGCCCCAATAAAGCCTTGTTAGGGAGAAGGAAGAAATCAGGGGACAAACTGAATTCACACAGGAGTTAACAAAGGAGTTAACAAATGGTGCTAACAGAGGGAACGGGGACATGGGTATCTTTATAAGCTGTTTTTACAGTGTCCATATTCTAACCCTACCGTGTTCATAATTACAGCCTCATTGAAGATGAATTTACATTCTGAGTACAGTGGGTTATCCCTAGACGAGATTTGCTGAAGCAGAGCACACCTGAACCCTTTCACATAAGGCTGTGAGAAGGGGTGGTACAGAGTCACTCCAACAAGTCTGCTTAGTCCCCCACTTTCAATGATTGTGTGTGTGTGTGTGTGTTTCTATTCAGACCCCTTTAGTCTATTAAAGCTGCATAGAAAGTCTAGCATGCAATGGAGAATGGACATCCAAACATTTTATATCTTTTTCCTCATAGGAAACAGATGATGTATGGAAATGGCAGGGACTTAAGTGCAATCAGAAGTGTCATTCATGTCACAAGTTCTTCACTTTTCTTGCATTTCAGTACCTTGTTTTATTTAATCCTAGTTCAAATTATTATACACTGATTCCTTTTTTAATTATGTAGAATTAAAAAACGAATTCCCTATGAATAAAGGGATTGCAGAATAAGAAAACATTACAATTTAAAGCTGTATGAACTTGATCCTCTGAAAAACTTGTGTTGCTATTGTGCAACCAAGGCCTGATGCACCACCCATTGAAGTCACAGAGGGTTTTCCATTGGTATCAGGGAGCCAAATAGGACAAAATTCCCATGAATTTGTGTCTGACTTGGAAATGATCATTTGAAATGTGTGCTGCATGTTTTGGCTAACTGGCTTCTCCCTCTCTGTCTCTCTTTCCCCCTCCTCTCTCCCTTTTTCTCTTTACCAGGGGGTATTTTTGAATGTGTGGAATCTGGCCCAATGGGAGCTGAGGAATTAGCCTTCAGATTTGCTGTAAACACAATCAACAGAAACAGAACGCTACTGCCAAACACCACATTAACATATGACACCCAAAAGATAAATCTGTATGACAGTTTTGAAGCATCAAAAAAAGGTAACCTTTTGCATATTTTAAACTTTTATGTCAGCTAAACCTAACTTGGACCACACACCTGAAAAACTGCCATCAATAAAGCAGTATGGAATGATACTGTACAGGGTTATGGCATGCACCGCTGACATCAAAAGACAGTTTTTAAAGATTGTCTTTAAAGGCTCCAAAGGTAACGGCTTGAAAATTGTGTTGTGTCAGCAGTGCTTCCACTGCCTTTATCCAAAGACTCCTTTTTGGTTTAAATATTTAAAATTTGAAATCAATTTTGCATGAAGTTCAAGATTTGTAGCTGTCCCTTGGTCTGCTGACTGCTCCTAACTCCACATGAAGTCAGGGTCAGTTGATCGCTCTTCGCACCTCATAGGATTGGGCCCTTTATGCTTTGCAAGTTACTCCATGCTGTCATCAAGGATATATTTCCACTGCAGTGACTGTACCTCATGTAAAAAAAAAAATGCCAAGCTAGGTGAGCCTTGAGTTGCCACATCTATGCTGATTAGCTGTACCTGAGTTGCTTGTTTAAAGTTAGCTTGGGTGTATCTACTGAGTTGCAGTTAGTGTAGCATAGATGCACCTTAAAATCTTGCCCCTCTTTTAAGGGGAGTGGCTTTTAGGCTTTACCTGAGCAAGAGACTGTTTCATGACTGAAGTGAGAGTTCCTGTTTTGTAGATAGTCACAAAAAGTTGACACTGTTAATCAAACTTCAGCAGAGGCCACTGAGTAAATTGAAATAAGGGTTCCTACGACAGAGGCAGCCCTTACTTGCTGCTTCCAACATCCATCGAATGTAGAGATAGGTCTGAATAGGATCTCTTGAGTTAGGCTGTTCAGAATCTCGATTTGAATGTTGTGACACCCTATCATTATATAACTAAATCCTCCTCCTATGTGTTTACCTGGGCTCAAATTTAGTTCTAAGCATTTAAGCATTTTTTTGAAGTCCCTATTCAGCAAAGCCTTTAAGATCATTCTTAAGTCTCATTGAAGTCAATAGGACTTTTGCATGGCTGCAAAAATTATGCGAGAGCCTCAGAATTTTGCTGAACAGTGAAGGATTGCTGAAAAGAGGCCTAGAGGTTTACCTCAAGTTTTAAATAGATTTTTTAAAATTTAAACTCTGAACCAAATGTTGTGGTAGTGTCTTCTGTTTCAGATTACTGTAGCATTGGGATGCTACATACATACTGTATCCCAATGCTATGAAATCCAACATGTTGTCCTAAAAAAGAGAGGCTATTAGGTGTTGTGGGACTTGTCTGTGTGGTCTTTTATTCCTAAAATATGCATGCATCTGATTCAAGTTTGAGTCTTCTGGCATTCTATACATTTCTAAAGTATTTTGCCCCTGTAAATCAGAAAGGGAATTATATGTGTCTTTCTATTTGATAACATAGTAAGGGTGGTCAAGAGAGTTAATTAGGTTTTATCAGAGGTTTTGAGTCTAAATGCATGAGTTGATCTGACTCAGTGTGCCAGGTTGGGTTTACAGTAATGGAGCATATACATTTGGGGCTGGATAGCAGAATCTGGGCTGCTAATATTTCTTTTAATCCTGCTTTAGAAACTGCACACAAAAATCAGAAAAATAAAAGAAGACCCATTGCTGCTTCAAAATGTGTATACACATAGCATACTTTTAACAAATAAAAGGGGAATTAAGGGAAATTCACTATATTGATTAAAGCTTTGGCTTAAAATACTAATCAATTGACTTTGAGAAGGTGTATTATCTTTTATGAAAGGCTGAAGGGCTTGGCCTTTTTCATTTGTGTGCTCTAATCACCTGTTTTGCCATATGCATTACTTAATAAAGGTGTTTAATAATTGCTGAATGTAAAAAAGAACATACTGCCCTATTTTGTACAAGTAATAGCAGCATGAATTTGCTGCAGTGACTTCTTTAACATCCTTTTAAAAATATACTATGGCAGTGCAGGGGCATAAAGGGAAGAAAGATACTCTTTGAACAGAGCCACATTAGATGGCTCCTCTGGGTACTGCTCCTTCCCAGTCCTCAGAGAATGGTTTAGTAGCAGGGTGGAATCGGTCCATTGTGCACTGTTTGGTGCAATATATTTGGGGCTGGATAGCAGAATACATTTTTTTTCTCCATCTCCTTAGGGAACAAAGACAGTACAAGGATGGAAATTTAATTTTCCCTACTCTTATTTATTTTTCTACAGCACTACAAGTTTGTTTCTTTAAATCAAGCTAAGCCTAAATGTATATTCTACCTCTGTTATTCTTATTCTGCAATTCATTAGACAAAAGAGCTTTGTGAGCATTAAAATAACTGCATATGAGTAATGACTAGATGTTTTGGGGTATATCCATATCTCCCATATGTAGCTGAAGATGAGATGCTGCCCCTTTCAGCTGTAGGTAATTATACTATATCAAAATCTGTGTGTAATCTCTTATAGTTCATAGCTCCATGAATTCAAAGTATTTTCACGCATTTGACAATTGTTTTTGTGCTGAAAGGATTTTTTGGTCAGGAATCAAAGACTAAAGGTTAACATAAAATGGTGCATTTACTATTGCGGCTACAAAATATGGTTTTAACAACTAGGTTAAGGCATTTGCTTAGCTAATGGGGTTCATGATTATGTCCATTACTGAGCAGGCAGGCACTGCGTAGAAAATACAGTCTGTTTAGACCTCCTCCTCCCATGTACTCCTGGAGTTGAATACAGATGAGTGAGTAATGAGTTTTTAAAGATACCACACAAAAGAACAACCTCATGACAAGATCACAACTTTCCCAACTGTTTTTTGAATAAAGGGTAATTTCCCTTAATATTTTAGGGGGGAAAATGGTACTGCCTCTTATAGAATAGTGCTATATAAAATCATGCATGAAATCATCATATTTTCAAATCGCAGAAGTTGGGGAGGGGAAGAGTTGGAGTGGGGTGGGGAGGGAAGCCCAATGAAAAACCATCTGGTAGTTATCATTGTTGTTAGAGATCCCATCTACTGACATTTGCATAAAGCTTAAGGATTACACTCAGAAAGGGCAATATTTGCATAAATGTTTTTATTAAAATATAGTTGCTTAGGCTTTGATGTGTCACAGAGACACATACAGGTGGTATCATATGCCTTTGAGAACCCCAGATTTTAGTTACTGGTGCTCTGTATGAATACAGGTACATTCCTGCATGATTCTCAAACTCAGTAGGAGATATCTAATAGTCATAATGTCACATTTTAAGCAAGATAAACTTCTCCAGGGAATCTTTGA
>NW_005842273.1:1398721-1408069 GCF_000455745.1 Alligator sinensis | reverse complement strand
GAAAGAGTGCCATAACTATATCTGCATATAGCTATATACATAGCTATATATATATAGAGAGAGAGATATCATTATGGCATTATTCCACCATATATATGTGTGTATGTGTATTTTATTTATTTATAGATATAGAGATAGATATATAGATATATATATATGTATATATATATGAGTCTGACAGATGCTCAGAGAAAGCTCTCTAACTTTATAATATGAATTTATAAGAGGGAGGGAGGGGAAAACCCCTCAAAATTTAACTTGTGACATTTTGATGCATGGCCATGAAGGGGATATTTTTAAATACTTTGCCAATATGTGTGTAACAGTGCATATTGACTTTATTTTTTAAAGTTCAAAATATAATCTCCTCTGGTGGAAAACATTTAACCCCTGTATTCTGCCAGTCAAGATATCCTTTTGGAGTTTATAAAACCAAATGCTGAGATCATCATAAGCCACCATCTGCACTTAATGTTACATTGTTCTGCTGGGATGAAATCCATTTAAGCCTGTGGAAAGTTTGAGTTCTTTGGTTCTTAATGTAAATAGAGTGGATGGATCAGGGAAGAAATTCACATAGAAAACATTCTGGTTAAGGGTTCAGTCCCATATGTTCAGTCTCCAGAGTCAAGATTTTTTTCACTGAGATTTGCAAACAGAGGTATTGGAACAGAGTCTTTGTAACTTGTATGCATTAATGGGAGCTTTTACTAAATGTACTTATATGCTATGTTAATTTGCAGTGGAAACTGAAAGATTTATTTTACAACAATTATTAATTTAAAGTGAAAGTCTTAAAGTCAAGTGTTAGACCTGACTAGGACAGGAACTCCTTCAGGAAAGTTGTTTGTATGTGTTTGAATTTACTTGTTTTTCTTTTTCTTTTTTTAAATTAAACTTCATGGAGTTCCTTTTAATTAATGTGAATAGTACAATACCTTCTGGCACATTGCCTTCTCTCCTCTCATCATTGACAGAATTCTGTCTCCTCTTCAGCCTGTGATCAGCTGTCCCTTGGGGTGGCAGCCATCTTTGGACCTTCCCATAGCTCCTCAGCAAATGCTGTGCAATCCATCTGCAATGCGCTTGGTGTACCACATATACAGACTCGCTGGAAACATCAGGTGTCAGACAACAAAGACTCCTTCTATGTTAGCCTCTACCCAGATTTCTCTTCACTCAGTCGCGCTATCCTTGACCTGGTGCAGTTTTTCAAGTGGAAAACCGTCACTGTTGTGTATGATGACAGCACTGGTAAGTCGAATCAACTGGATTACATACTCTTGTATTTGTGTGTGCATGTACATACGTGTTTTCTAATTATTCTAAACTTTTAGTTTAAATGATCATCAATACTCATAACTGAAAGATGGGTAATTCTATCAGTAAAATGCTGCATAACATGCAATTGTTACATATGGTTAGTGTAACAGGGGACCTTTTTGGGGCCGATTTTCCTGTGGCCTGCCCACCTGTTTCTGGGCTAACCGCCTGCCATGCCTTGTTGTTAGTTAATTAATTGATGTTAATTAAGCAGGAAACTGCCCATTTCTTGCCTCAATGCCAGGGGGCGCTATCTGCAGCTGCATTCCTCCCCTATACCGCAGCCCAAGCTTCACAGATGGCATCCAGCTGTTGTCGATATCACCAGCCTCATACTGGGCCCCAGAATCCTGCTATTTGAACCCCACCTGGATCCCTCCATTCAGGCGGCCTATGCCGCCTTCATTCTAGGCTGCATAGCTCCCTGAGCTGCTTTCCCCTTATGGGTGTGGTCCCCCTGGGACCTTTGGCTCTATTGGCCCTGGCTCACCTCCAGGCCAGTCAGAACCCCAGGGCTTCAGCTCTAGGTGTCCCTCATGGTGGGCCCCTGACCCTTCGACCCTTCTGGTCCTGGCCCCAGCATAGACCAGTCAGGGGATGTCAAGACAGGTTTGAGTCTATGGCTCCACTCTCTCACTGGGGTCCATCTTCCAGATCCTACAAGGATCCGGTTGTGGGAGCTGGGGTTAAGGTGCCCCAATGGAGTGGTAACTGGCCTGGCATTTCCTGGGGGCTCCTGCACCACTGAGGGCCCCACCAGGCCACCCACTCCCGGCAGGGTGAAGTTTTAGGTCATGCCCAGGACCAGGAGCCTCCTGACCATCCCCTACAGCTCCTGCCCTTACCTCCAGATGATACCTGCAGCCAGGCAATGTTGTTGCCTGGCCTTCCAGCAGCAAAATTCCCTGTTTATATGGGCAGCCCTGAATCCAAAATGGCTGCCCTCATCAGGCATCTCCTGGCTGCTGTCTTCAGGCCCTTAAAATGGCAGGCACAAACATGCCCTGCCACAGCTGGGTTTTTTTTAATTAAAAGAAAGAAAGAAAGAGAAAAGGCAGGGATCCTAAAAACAGAAGGCAATGGGAAAGGGGTGATGGCATGCCTTGCAAGTGTGTACCAGTTGATTTTTGGCCTTGCCCCCTGGCGTTAGCTAGATGGGAAACAAGCCAAAAAGGTTTCTTGCTTTCATCTATTTTCACTTCTGCATAGGACTGTTGAAACCTGCAGTCTAAGATTTGCAAAGGGATTTGCAAAATTAATTCTGCAGTTTGGCTCTGAGAAGTTGAAAGCAAATTAACCTTGAAGACTTCCTCTGTAGACTAAAATTTGATAAAATTAAACATTTAACTTCCAAGGGGGATTCCTGATATTCCATATCATTCTACCCCTCCACATCTGTTCTGCCCTGTCAAGGACTATCATGCTTCAAATAAGCCCTGAACACTTCCTTCTTATTTGACATCTCTTCTAGGAAGTGCAAGGTCAAAACAAGGACTTGATGAGAGAAAGAGATGACTGTTGGGAAAGAGGCAGGGAAGCCAACTGGAACAAATTTAGTAAGGAAGCTTCATGGACGCTGACTCCATCCCAGTTTTGCTGAATGGCCACTATGGGTCAAGCTCTTTGAGCAAAATGAACCTCAAGATTATATCTTAGTTAAATGGGCCTGGGATTTATGGAAAATGTTTTTGTGTAACTTGGCCTCTAGCTGAAACTTACAAGTCCAAAGACAGATGAAAGCTAACATTTTAAAAAGGAGGAAATGTATCAATGATCAGTATTGCATTAAGAGGTGGATGTAATCCCAGTGGAGGCCTGGTGTCCTTGCAACAGTACAAATATATAGTTTCTACATATGTCTTCAGCTGATGAGACAAACCAAGAAGTGTAACATAAAAATGATGTGGAGGTGAGCGTGAGTGATAACAACTATAGGAATAGCCTAGCTATGAACAGAATTAGCAGTGCTTAGATACAAATAAAGAATAATTGTTTGCTGGCATATATTATTTACTAGGAATTCAGCCTAGTCATTTATCAGGAGTAATGTTTCATAAACAAAAGATGATCAAACTTATCTTCAAGCTTAGCAGTATAATCTATAGAGATGGGTATGGAATGATGTTCCTGTTCCACAATTTTTTTTTATTTCAAAATGTTCCTGTCCAGATAGGGACAAAGGTCACAACATTTTTAAAAATGTAGTAAAAATGAAAATGAATTGGTGATTTATTTCAAGTAATTGGAAATGTTTTATTTGAATAATTCTGAAATATTTAATTTAATTTTTATTGGTTTACAATTTGTTTAATATACAGTAAATTAATTTCTAATGGGAGAATGAATTTCTCCCTTTAAAAATGTCCATTTTTTGCATTCTCAAAACTTATTTTTTCAAATTGATACTCATGTTAAATAATCTATCCAAACATGAAAAGTTTGTTTCAATGTATCTTTTTCTTGATGAGAGATGTGGGGTATCTGGGTGGAGGGGAGAAGGGGAGGACAAGATGAGGGTTTGTTTGTTCGTTTTGCTTTCTTAAATTTTTGATACCAGTCAAAAAAAAATTGCATAGTGATCATGTAGACTGGAGATTTTAGGTTGAAGGGGTATCTCTTGAACTTGCTGTATACTGTCCATATAAACATAGACATAGCATGTTGCTTACACAGCTGCAAAAGTGTGTGCATATAAAGATAACAGTTAATATAATGCAAATGCCTTTTGTTGTTGGTTAGTTCTCCTCAGAAATAACCATGAACAAGAAACTCATTGCTGTACATTTGTAAAGTTGGTATAGCATTCTTTTTTTGGTTCCTTATTAATTTATATAAAATATTCATCAATTTCTAAAGTCTCCTTGAATATTCACCTTTTAAAACTGCCAGCGCCAGCTGAGAATTTGCAATACCAGCTGAAGCATCTTGAAAGATGGTCTCTCTAGACGGGGGTTGCAGGGAGGGCGACACTATTTTAAAAAGTAAACTTTCAATCTTTTCATGGTCTTGTCTGTAAATAAATTTAAAGTCTACTTCTTAAAAACTGCCAGCATCTCTTTGTTGAGAGCAGCTCCCTTGGATACTTCAAATGCTTCAAAGGCAGGACACGCTGCTGGGAAGTCCACAGCATTGTCTGCCTTTGAAGTACATGTGGGAGCAACTCTTAGCTGTGAGAAACTGTCAATCTTAAAAAACCTAGACTTTAAATCTTGTTACTGCTGGCCTGCAAACAGATTTAAAAAACGCTTTTTGAAGAAGACAGCTACTCTGGTCTGAGAGGGGTCCAGGCCCCTCATGGATACGTCTTATGTGAAAAATTCCATGGTTGAAGGCTTGGGTTGAAACCAAAAGAGTTTCATCTAATGCTGAAAGACTGAATCTAATAGAGATCCCAGAGGCTTAATTTCAAAGCCACTGAAATGAATGGGAACAATAAATAAAGCAAAAATTGTTTATTTTTGTATACACATCTTGGCTTTCTAACCAGGGCCATAGAGAACCTGAATATAGGATCAGTGAATATTTTCTTCTCTACTGCTATCCCTTCTCCTCTCACTCTAAGAGCTATTTAGGATTGATGGCAATATTAGCTGTTCAGATTCATGATATAGTTCCTTGATAATAGAATTTCTCTTTCCAAATGAATATTTCCAAACTGGACATTTTTTCATAGGAATGGTAACAATATGCTCCAGAAGTTATGTGGTATTCTTTTTTTCCTTCTTAAAAATGATCATTTTAAAAAGATGTATTTACTTTGTATAATCATTATTTCTGTAAGTATTTAAGTATTGCTCGCAATGTGGAATTGTATTTAAGGGAAAAAGTGAAGGGTAGTTTGAAAGCATATACTGATTTATACTTTAACAGCTTTTGGATATTTTAAAGGATACATCTCCAAATAAAACCATGAGTCTGTGCACACTGGGGAAATGAAGATCTATTAACCACCCCCCCCAAAATAGGGTCTCATTTTTGATGCAGCATTCAGGATGTTTGTTCATTAAATAGTCTCAGTTATAGGTGACAGGTGCTGGTTCATGTGATGTTTTCTTTCTGAACAAGCTGGATCAAGTTCAATCTTGCTATGGTAGAAGTGCATAAGACTCCCACTGAGAAAGTAGAACTTGAAATGGGTCACTCTTTGGAGCCACAGAGGCTAACTGAATCAGAGATGGATGAGCTTTCCTGAGCAAGAATTCACTTCATCAGATGCAAAACACACACACACACACACACACACACACACACACACAATTGCCCATCAAGAATATTGGGGGGGAGGCAGGGAATGGAGCAGCACCACCAAACGCCCTGTGCTGCCACCACTCTGCCTCTGGCCTTGTGGGGCCTCCCCACCCTGCTGCATCTGCTCTGGCTCCTCTGGCCCTGCTGTCATAGCGGCACCATTCCCCCACTCTGGCCCTTAACACTCTGCTGTCATGGTGGTACTTCTGTCTGTGCAGAACACTCTGACTGGTTGTTTCAGTAAGCATGGTGATTGGCTGCTGAGACAACCAATCAGAGTGAGCAAAAAAGTGTTATGGACAGACAGACAGACTACGGCTTGTATAATATTAGAATATTTTAGGTCTTTTACTGAATACAGAAGACAGTCTCATAATGGATAATGCAATGAAGGCTGGAGTATTGAAAACTTTAAAAAATTTCACAAGGAAGGTCAGCTACCAGATTATGTGTGTGTACAGTTGGAAGCAAGGATAGGGGAGGAGATAAGCAGCCTATAGCAGTGAAAGAACAATTTCAGGTATATTTAGAGAAGCTAAATGTTTTCAACTCAGCAGGGCCAGGTGATATGCATCCTAGAATACTGAAGGAATTGGCTGAGGTAATTTCAGAGCCCTTAGCTGTTATCTCTGAGTGCTTGTGGAGGTTGTGTGAGCTCCCAGATGACTGGAAGAAGGGAAAACAATAGCACCCATCTTTAAGAAAGAAAAGGAGGATCTAAGTAATTATAGACCAATCAGTCTGACCTTAATACTTGGAAAAATTACAAATCAGGCCATCAAGTAATCTCTAATCCCCTGGAGGAGACCAAAGTGGTCAGGTACAGTCAGCACGGATTCAGTATGTGCAAATCATACCTGACTAAACAATTTGGTATCAAGTGTGATTCCTCAGTGGCCCAATATTTTTAATATTTACATTAATGATTTGGAGGTTGGGACTGAGTGAATGCTTAGCAAATTTGCAGATGGCACTCTGGAGTTGAAGATATTGGATAATAGGGTTTGAATTCAGAATAACCTTGATAACCTAGAAAGAAGATCTGAAATAAATCAGTGAAATGGGAATTTAGTGGTCACATCTACATGAGCAGTGGACTATGCAGTTGTTACTGTGCAGTCATTTTGTACTTGCATACTTGTTACTGCACTGTACCATCACCACATGTTTTTTTCAGACACTACTGCACAGTAGCAAGGAGCACAAAACAATTGCATGAACAAAACTTGGAACAGAACAATTGCATGAACAAATATTGACTGGAGAACTGATTGTCAGTACTGCAGAAAGGGACCTGGGGCTTACAGTAGGCTATAAGCTGAATGTGAGACAACAGTGTGCTCTTGTTGCAAAAATGGCTAATAACATACTTGGCTGTATTAATAGGAGTGTCACTTGCATGTAAAGGTAAGTGATTCTCTTGCTTTATTCAGCACTGGGCACTACATTTCAAGAATGATGTGGACAAATTAGAGTTTAGTAGAGAGCAACAAAATGATAAGAGGTCTAGGAAACATGACTTATGAGAAAAGGCTGAGAGAACTAGATTATTTATTCTGGGGAAGAGAAGACTGATAGCAGTCTTCCAATAACTGAAGGATGGTTATAAAGAGGAAGGACATACACTATTCTCTGTGGCCACAGGGAACAGGATAAGGAACAATGGTCTTAAATTGCAGGTAGGAACATTTAGGTTGGCTGTTAGGAAGAACTTCTTCACTATGTAGGTGATGCAGCAGTAGAGACTTCTCAGAGATGTGAATCTTCATCCTTGGAAATTTTTAAGAGGGAGTTGGACAAACTGTTGACTGAGATGGTTTAGACAGGGATGATTCTGCCATGAGTAGGGGATTAGACTAAATGACCTTCTCAGGTCCCTTCCAATCCTGATTTTATGTTTCTAGTGTATGTTCATACAGTTCTGGGAAGAAGATTGTGAGCTGCAGATGAAGGCAAAAAACAAACAAAGAAAAAACATCCCCCCCCCCCGCCCCATATTCTTTTTCAGTCTGGTGACCTGCCTGGAAATATTGGAAGAATTTTTCTTTTAAGCTAGAGAAGACAATAGGGAGTGAGGACAAGCACAAACTTTAAGTAGATAAAGATTGGTCCTGAAAGAGGCTGGTGAATTGTTCCATCTGCTTGCCAAGTGTAGCACAAATAACATATTTGTCCGGACCAAAGTAGATATAGGTTAGATTTTCAAAAAAACTTTTGAATTACAAGATGAATTGAGCACTGGAACAGGTTGTGTTGGGAGGTGGTAGAATCCCCATCACTGGACTTTTAAAGAGGTTATACAAATATCTATCAGCAAGGACAGCTAGATGGCTAATACAGTGACATTTGTATATCCTCCCTATACAAATACAAATAAAAGGCCATAAAGACAGAGTGATTCTTAAGGTTTTGCCACTTTCAATCCCCTTCTGAAAAATCGTTACTGGGCATGTCTACACAAGATACTTTACTGAGCAGTGGACTAATCTACTGCATAGTAAAGCATCACCATCTATACATGCGCAGTATCTACTGAACAGTAAATTAGTCCTATGCATAGTTGGTTAGTAACTGCAATAGCACATATGTAGACAGCTGACAGAAAGCAAATTGCTTCCAGGCAGCAGGGGGTGGGGGAGCTGTCCCCTGCCCCAGGCAGCCTACTTCCCAGTGCTTCAAGCCAATCAGCAGAGGACAGAGCCTGGGGCAGGGGACTGTTTCCCAGCCCAGCATCCCGATCTTTTGACTGGGGCAGAGTTGGGAAGCAGGCAGCTGCCTGGGGCAGGGGACTGTTTCCCAGCCCCTGGCCTGATCTGGCAGTTGGGGTGTGGGGCTGGAAGGCAGCTGCCTTGGAGCTGGGAAAGCTCCCCCTGTCCCCTGGAAGCCAGGCCTGACCCTGGTGCCCCCTGCTAGCCTAGGGCTGGTACCTGGGGAAGCCTGGAGCTCCTCCTGGCCGCTCTAGGGGAGAAGAGCAGGGCAGGAGTAGCCCTGCACTGAACTGCTCCTATTGGGAGCAAATTTACTCCCAATAGGTGCATGTGTAGACACGGTACTGGGGAATGCTTACTGCACCTTGTTTCACTGAGCAGTAAGCTTAAAACACATTAATAGCACATGTAGATGCACCCACTTATGAATCATATTTATTCCCATTTTATGCTTTCCTCATATGGTGGATATGGGTTTAATGCAGGAATACATTTTTTCTGCACCTGACATTGAAACTCTTCAATCACTAAGGTCCAGCCCATGCCCAGGACTACAGTGGCAACTGTGTTTCAGTTAACCTACATCAGATAGCTTCTAGACCATGGAGACAAATTTACTCTTACATTATTCCTGTCCCTTCCCAAGACTGTATTCTTTGGAAGATAACATGTCAACAATTGTAGCTGCCATTTAAAATATTTCAGTCAGTGGCTAAAACCTAGAAGGAAGAAGTTCATTCTTTTCCATGGGTGGGGAGAGGGCTATTAAGACAGTGAAGCTAGTTATGGCCCATGAAGTTCCTATATCAATAGAAGGAACTGAGGACCCTTTTCCCTCCACCAACCAGGTCTGTTGTTGCAGAGCTGTTTAGCATGAGTGCTAGCAATGGACACTGCCACTTTTCATGCCAGTGAGGACCCCCAGGATTTTCTATACTAATCAGATCTTGCGTATTAGAATGCAAATGTTAGACCTGTATTTAGTGATGCTGATTGATAGTATGGAGTGGGGGCCATCCTTTTCGGCAGCTTTGCCACAAGGTTAGCCCAGCATCCTCCACTGAGTATC
>NW_005842273.1:1395524-1398711 GCF_000455745.1 Alligator sinensis | reverse complement strand
TTTCCCTGCCCAAACTGCTGTCCTGCTTTCTGCTCCCTGAGTAATCCGTTGGTCTGCTTTTAACTCTCTATCCTATCTGCTCCCGGATCCCTCCCTGGTCTGCTGCATGCCACACACACAGACTGTCTGTACCACTTGTGAAATGTATACTGCCAGTTGGCCATCTCCCATGTAATGGTAGGATGAAGGAAAGCAATTCTTGGTTATTCACTTTAGATATGTGCACGTTTCATAATGATAGAATTAGTAGGCTGAAAAAATACAAAAATACTTGTGAAGATTTGCTTCATTATTACAGAGAAGCACAGTTTCTAAATAGTCCTTTATGTTGCCAGAGTTGCATGGAATGAGCAGTAGGAAAGTTTGGAGGAGAAAATCCTCTCTGAAAGAAGAAACAGTATTGGGTATCTCTGTATTTCTTTGTCTAACTGGACTTCTATTTGATTGTAGATAAGCCCTGCTTCCCTCTGTTTCCTCTGTAGACTTTCTTTGATGTTCCTCGATGTATCCCATCTGTTGAACTGATAAAAACTCACCAAAATTATTTAGCTTTTCTGCTACTCGTTTCAAAACCTGGATAATCATATCTTACCATACTTATCAGAGTGGAACTTATATATAATTCAGTAAGAGCACAGCATAAAATGGCTGGCAGGATATGAACCATAAACATTTTTATTTTTTTTCGTAATTTATGTTCCCTTCATATCTGTAATTTATCTATTGATTTTAATTAATCCCCTTGCAGGCTGATAGATTTGTTGTAGCCAGTTGGATTTAAGAAAGAAGGGGGAAAGTGGTAAGCATTATCACGAGCTCCCTGGAGTTCTAATTGTTTCATAGGGTGACCCAGGTCTCAAAATTCAACCATATGAGCTAATCTTCTCTAAACTGGAGAAAACAAATTCGGCCTATCAGAGACAGAACTTAATGGGAACCAGCATTCTGAGGCAGGAAATCAAACGTAACCCTTTGTGGGTATTGCATATGAAACTGTCTTGATTCCTGATTTGCATAAGCCATTAGTTTCTGGCACCTTTCAATTACATAGTGCAATGGCAACTAATGGTTTATGCAAATCAAGTTGATATAAGCAGGATCTGGGTTTTTTTTCATCTAATTAGCATTTGTTGTGGTCTTGGGTGAATGAATTTAAGCACCATAAAATCTGTTGCATCTCTGAACTGTAGCCAAAACAAAAGATGGAAAGGAATTGACTTAAGAAATTGAACAGTTTCTGTTGCTTTTTAGACTCTTGTAATGTGTGACTTGTTTTAGATTTTTCTATAATATGACATATAATTTTGTTGATAATTTTAATTATTTGAGTTTTAATTAGGGTTTTTTACTTGGGAAATGTGTGAGGTCATATTAGATATTTCATATTATTTTGTATAAAAGAGCAAAACGCTGTTTTGTTTCTATGATAATAATAAAATAAATCCACTTGCATTTTCAGCAGTAAATTTTTATGCAGGGTAATTTAGTACCTTGAGGAACCTGGGGAAGCATTTGCCACTAAAAATTAAAAGATCAATAAGATTAATATGGTTCATTACTTATTGGAAGTGTAACCTAAGTGGAATCTGTCTCTTTAAAGGAAATAAACATTATAAGCTTTTTGGGGGAGATGGGAAGAGGGATTTTAGGCACACAGAAAACAAGTATTTTAGATAGGAGAGGGGGAGAGTCTTGTTGGCTCAGACTGTTTCCCACAGTTTAAAATGGGTTATCTAGGGTATTTAGAAAGTCTGTTTTAACTAAAGTAATCTGCTTTTAGTTTAAATAAAAAGTCTGAAACAGAAAACAAATATGGAGTTGAGTATTGCACTTCTGACAACTGAAGCAATTGTAATGTGCGTCCCTAGGCTGTAGAACATGGGTTTTCAAACTTTTTTAGTAAATGTACCCCCAGTGGCCAGTCATTTTTAGTAAGCATACCTCTGGCAGATGGGGAGGGAAGGGAGTGGCCCGAAGCAGGGCCCAGAGCGGGGAGTGGAGGCAGGGGTGGCGGGGGGGTGGCATGCAGCTGGATGCAGAGCTGGGATACACTTACTAAAAAAGGAGTGGAGCGGCAGCAGCGCAAGGTGGTGGAAAGTGGTGGCATGAGGTGGTGGGAAGTTCCCCCCCGCCATGTCCAGCCAGCTGAATGGCATCTGCGCAGCCTGCAGAGGGGTGCCGCTCTGGGAGGTGGGAGGTGGCGGTGCTCCATCCCTGCCCACCACACGTACCTCCTGGGGCCCTCCCAAATACCTCCAGGGGTACGTGTACCCCTGGTTGACAACTGCTGCTCTAGAAAACCTAACTCCATCGCTTATGTGCATTTTAAACTAGTATAACTCATTTGACTTTACTGGAGTTGTTGTTCACACCATGATTTAGTGTTGAGTGACACCATAATTAAGTGGGTTTTTTTTGTTTTTAAACATAAACTTGTACTGGGTGACAGGGAGATGAGAATCACTCCCTTATGTCTGAAAAGTCTTGGTTTTGGTTCCTATTTTAATACAAGCTAATTTATAGAAAGATCAAAAAATGAGAAACCATGTTTGTATCTGCCCCTACCCTATTGTGTTTGTATCTGCCACACGCACAAATCTGGGGGTGGGGCACATGCCCCCCTAATGTTTGCTTCCCTGGGAATGCACACAGTGGTGGAGAGCCAGCCCCGCTGTTGTCCCCAGACAAGCTGGCCCTGGCTCCATCTCACTCACCCAGCTGGACCCCTGGCCACACATTCTGACCTGGGCCCCACACATTGCCCTGGCTGGGCAGTTTGCCCAACCCCAGCCACCAACTGTGCCCCACTGCCTTCCTCACTGTGGTGTCCTCAATCAGTTCACCCCCCTCCTCTTCATATCCCTTCTCCCTCCATGCACAATTTCCTGAGTTTTTCTCCTTCAGAGGAGAAAATCTGTACTTTTTTATGGAAAATGGAAAACCCATATCCTTGCACATGATACTGGGACCACAGTTGAGTGTATCAAGGGGAATCCAGGACAGTTGTTGTCCTGGAATCATTCAGCCTAGGACTGGGACTTGATGTTTATATTTCATGACTGTTGTGCCCAATTAGGGATGGGTGCTCACCCTATCTGCTTGGCAGGAGGCCTGCTTGTGTGATCATGCATTAGATCCCATTGCACCTTATTGCCATTTCAGGGGGAGGCTAGGATCATGAACCCAG
>NW_005842273.1:1356446-1395493 GCF_000455745.1 Alligator sinensis | reverse complement strand
ACACCAGTTCCCATGGCTGCAAGCCCCACAGCTGATGGGGCTCGGTAGGGTTTCAGCTGAAGCAGCATTCCCTGAGGCTCTCAGAGAGGGCAGCAGGGAAAATGCTACCACCTGTGCAAGCTCCATATCTCACAAGGCTCATAGCAGGGGCAGCATTCTTCCTGCTGTGAGTCCTGCACTTCATGAAGCTTGCTGTGGCAGCAGCGTTCTTCCTGCTGCCCCTGTTGCGAGTCCTATAGCCACTATGAGTCCTGTAGCTGATGAAGCTCACAAGGGGGACAGTGTTCTTCCTACTATAAGCCCTGTAGCCTATAATGCTCCACCACTGTGAGTCTTGTCAGCTTTGGGGCTAGCAGCAGGTGGTACATGCATGTGGCTGGGATTCCCTCAATTGATGGGGCTCTCAGACACAGGGCAGCACTTGGTTATGCATTCAATTAATGGCATGATTAGAACAAGCTACAATCGTATTGCACATTTTTGGTGAAATAACTGTAGCCTATTGCTTCTTTTATTATGCCATTAATTGGCTGAACATGTAGCTGGGTCACAACTTTAAGGTGTGATTACCTGGTTAATTATAACTTGTAGAGGGGGCCTGAGTGACAGAAATTTGCCAAAAGTTTAATGCTTAGAGTATCAACATTAAACTTTTATGTTAGTGCTTTTGTTCCATTCTCCTAATTTAGGGTCTCCTTTAATCAACTTTATGGCTTTTTCTACTGCTTGACTTTGCATTACATATTTCATGCTTATTCTTCCTGTGGCATTCTTGATGTCCATGAAAGTTTACAAGAGCAAATATTCATCAGGGATTTCCATTATGGCTTTGGAAAAGGTATCTTGTGTCCATATGCTAAATGGTGTAGATCTGTCAAAGAACTATATTGTTTTGTAAGAGCAACATGGAGCCACATGAAGTAAAAGAGTTTTATGTGACATGAAAACTAGAAGATTATTGCTGTTGAGCTTCTTTAAAATCAAAATATAAACATTAGCAATGTTTTTAAAGTACTGCCTTTGTAAAGGAGTGATTGACTATCTAAAGGCATCATAATATATCATTTTTAACATTCTCAGCTCCATTGAGGATATGAGCTTCTCCTATCTATGATAAATTTGGCTTTTGACAGAACAGTAATGATCAATATTACTAAATAATAATTCTGATATTTTTAGAGGGCAAGAGAATTATTGATTCAGGCTGATTACATATTATGCAGTATCTTCTAAGTACAGAGTGTTTCAAGTGCTGTGCACAGTAATTCCAACTGCAAATACAATTAGCAATTATGTGCTAAACCTAATTACTGTATTTGGGTATAGTTGATTATATAGTTCAGTGTATTTCATTTCCAAAAAGGTTATTGTACCACTTGTCCAGTAAAACTCGAGACTATTTTTTCCTGAAGTAGTAAAGCCAAAAGGAGAATTTTATGTCATCATAATTTCACTTGTGATATTTTTATAGGCTTTGTATTAACAATTTCTTACCATTATAATTTAACAATTGAGTTCCTGTACTATAAGTGAATATTGGTTTTGTTTTATTTTATTCTTTTTTTTTTCTTTTGCTAAATCCTGTAGGATTTCTTTCATGCAGAATTCTAATAATTGAAAAGTAACTGACCATTTGAAAAGAGAAGTAAAAATATATAAAAATAGGTATATAGTACATAGGGCCAATCTCCCTCCCACCTAAGTGTTCCTGGCAAAATAATCCTACTAGTTTGAGAGTTGAATATGACTTGACGTTTCTTTGCAGTACTAGGGCAGAAATGATGTTTTGGTTAAAGTAAAACTTTATTGTAGAAATATAATGAGTTTATGGAGTTTTTCCATTGACTTCAGTGAGAGCCGGATTGCAGCCAATATTTCCAGAAAATATTGTATTGCTAAACAAACCTACTCCAGATGGCACTTCAAATTGTACTGTGTCACAGAGAGAGAAGCATACACGCTTAAGAATTTTAGAAGTGTTGTAGTACATTGGCTAGTAAACTTGTTAATAAAAACAATTCTTGCTTTCAGGTATACTGTCTGACATATTTGGATGAATTATTCATCCACTATTTTGAAAATGGAATAAAATTCCAAAGCAAAAGAACTTAATAAAAGAAAAACTACTAGCTATAACTTGAATGCAGCATGTATTTCAGCAATTTAGAATTAGCAGTACTAACTCTACTTTCACTTCCACTTTAGTATTGTGACTATGTCCTTTAGTTGTAGGGAGGTTTTGTAATAGGCTTGAAATGTATGGCAGTGTGCATATCATTGTTCGTTACTGCACTGTCTCAACTCAAATGTTCACATCCTAATCATTTTCAGCTTCATATTTGGATTTTTTTTCCTTGTCTCCTATCAGCTTTCGCAACTAAAATTTTAATTTGTTTTGGTCTTCTAGAAAATGTTGGATGTGTGTTTTTAACAAGTAGTAATTCCATTGAGAAGTGGGACTGTCTGGCTGTTTTCAAACTAGGCTTAATGTAACTTACAATAATTATTAGACCTATCTTGTTGTTTGGCCAAAAGGAGAACGTAGGCAACAGTATTGTTCCAAAGATTGCTATATTTGGTTTGTTGCTTTCTTTTGACATGGCTTTATAAAGCTGAGATACCTAAAGAGCCAATGCACTACATAAAATTAGTTTTCCCTCACTTTGCATTCATAAAGTTGTATCTCTTATGGACATGGACCATTCTGACGGCTGTTTCTATTAAATTCTGTGCCTGTGAATTTCTCGTTGAAATTCTCAGCACTTTTAGTTGTCATTGTAACCTTCCATGTTCAGGCAGATGTTTCACAACATACACTTAGCTGGCAACCATGAAACCTAAAATTGTTCAAACTCTTTGCTACAATAATAGATTCAGAGGCACATTCAAGTAAGTAATATATATATCCCAAACTAGAAAAATATAAATTATTATATACATGATTAATATCCTCTTCTGTTTTTATCTTACCAGAAATATATATGTATGTGTGTGTGTGTGTGCCTGTGTGTGTGTGTGTATATATGTGTATATATATATATATTTACACATGCACACACACACGTGCGTGCACACACACACATACACACACAGCCCAGCCAGTGTGTGTGTGTGTGTATACACACACACACACACACACACACATATATGTATATGTATTTGTTTAACATTGTTGGAGGTTAAATTACTTTTTGTTTGACATTCTCTCGGAAGACAATGAGATCTTTTTCACATCTGTGTTTCTTCTGCCTGCTGCACAATATGGCTGATACTGCTCACAGTTCAAGACCAATCTGTTAAAGTCATGCATGAGTGTTATGCTGCACAGAGATGTAGAAAGGACAGGGTTGTAATGGATCTTTATAATGGTTAGATGCTCTTTTGAAGAACTATTCAACTGGTTTGAATATGGGCTTCTGTGTGATACAAATAAATATTTTAGAAGAGGTTTGAAATTGGTAGTAGGAAGAGGTAGGAGTGGCTCTTTTAACCTAAGCTACATACAGGCATTGTTTCTCCTGAGAGACTTGCTTTTCCAAGAAAAAACGTAAGCGTACAGATGTTCAGCATTTTTCTCCCAGAGGAAAAATGACTTCTCCAAGATAAAAATAACCCTGGGAACAATCTGGGTTAAATAAGTCCTGGGAGATTTCCTCCTGGGAAAGCAAATGTCTGCAGGCATTCCTAGTCAGAAGAAGAGACTAGAAATTAGTACTCTTAACTTGGCATAGGGAAGGACATTTAGCTTTTCTGTGTATTGACAAAATATGGTGGCTGTTTAGATGCTGTGATTCCCTACAACTATGCTGGTGGGAAGAAAGAAGAAGAGGGGAAAGAAAAGAGAAGACAAAAAGAGGCTGGTGTTGGATACTAGGTTTGAAAGAATGAAGGCTCAGTCAAATTGTGTCCTGTACAATGTTTCAGAGAAAGCCTGTGACAGAATGGGGTTAAATTCCCATCACCTGAGTCCTAGTCCAGTGCCTTGAAACATGAACACCTCCTCTTCCTCCTCCTCTGAGGTCTGTGCATTCATACGTGTTCCGCATATAAGGTTAAGCACATCTTTCCTCTCCTGCTCTGGGTAATTCAGTTTTAAAAGGGAAATCCTTCCCTCCGCCCCCCCCCCCCGCCCAAATTTTTTTTTAAGTTTAAAAGGTCTTTCTGTGATTTAGGGCATTGCAAAACCAACTGTATATCTAACCTGGCAAATTGTATAAAGAATCAAAATCTGATCGCTAAAGTGCAATGGGAAATACAGAACTCAACATTCAAATGTGTACAGTTTGGCAACACACATTTCCCATCCACACACAGAAGTTATCATACAAGTTTCCATTAATGCACATGCACCTTTTTAAAATTTAAACTAGCATTTTAAATACTACCTTTTGGCCTTCACTCATTTTTTTGGAACAAATTTTCTGTGGCAAAGACCACATCAAGTCAAAATGTTTTTTAACATTATAGATTCCTGTTTGAAATATCTGGGTTTATCTGATGAAAGCTGTGTAACTGTTTGCATATCTAATAATGCTAATATACAAAACCCCACTGAACCCTTAAAAGGGTCTCCTGGCACCTTAGGAAGCTCTGGTACCTTGGTTGAGAATCACTGATGTAAGCCTTCAGAATAGAAGCAGAGTTTTATACTATTGGTGACTCACTGCACTAAAAGGCAATGTACTTATAGACAAGTTGCAGAGTCACAAAAAAGTATTTTTTTATGCTAAGCATCCAGTTAATCTTCAAAAATGTCCAGTGGCGTGGAAATTGAGTGTGGAAATAGAATCATACACCTAAGAATGTCCGAATCTTTAGTACCGAATGAACATTTGGTAAATATAGCGTAGTCACAAGTATGGGGGAGGGAGACAGAGAGTCAGAATGACAAGTATTTCTCAGTCTTGGAAATATTGTTACTACAGATAATTATTGTAGTAAATGGGTTCTTGGCCTCAGAGCTAGTTTGCTGTGGAAAAGTCCTGCATGTGTGGATTTAGTCTTGGTCCAGCCTAGACAATATATGCTACTGCAAGTTGCTGATTTGGTAAAAAGAAATTCCAGAAAGAGAGTGTTTTTTTTGAGAGGCTAGTGACTAGCTGAAAAGTGCTCACATACTGGCATGGCATATATTAAACTAAGGAGGGTATTTGAAAAATGTCTTCCAGTTGAAAGTAACAAGGCTTTTGTTTGCAGTCTAGAACTTGGTGACTTGACATTCCAGTTTCAGTGAGGCCCGAAAATTGTGTTAGCGTGATTTTTGTGTTTTGTTTTGTTTAAAAAAATTTAAAGATCGAATTCTGGGCATGCATAAGCAGAAGTGTTCAGCCTCAACAAAGTTCTACATGTTCATACGCAATCAGTGCCTGCTGCCTTTGAAACATCCTGTTCTGCTGCTGTAGACATACCTTTGTGGTGGTGGATCCTTAAATGGTGAAAAGGAAGTCAGAGGATTCATATGCTGTCATGCATGGCACTTACTTGGGAATTTATGTAGACTAACAGAAGGGACTCTTTGCTGTAGAGCTTCTCTGTGACGAAAGTTCCAGGGAGATGGATATATGCTTTTTTTCCTAGGATTATATGCTTTTCATACAGAATGAAGAAGATAGGGGTTTTTTAATAAGGGGAAGGGGTGTTTTGTTTTTCTGTTTGTTTCTTGTTGTTTGTTTTTATAGGAGGTCCAGAGATGCAAGACCTGCATGAAGATGGTGCTAGCATTCAGGAAATATACCTTCCATCTAGTCTTCCCCCCAACAACAGTTTCCAGGGTTTGGGGGTTGCATCTTTTCCCATACATCTTTCTATCTGATAGATTCAGACCTACCATCTGAGTGCATTGATTTAGAAAAAATTCCATAGGGGCTCCCTTGCATATGATAAATATGCTTGTTGAGGTATTGGATCTAAAATATTGTAAGAAAGACTTAGGTGAAACTGGGTGCATCTATATGTGACTCCATGTCGCTGTAGCAATGTGCTGCATGGAGACCTGGAGACTTCACAAACTGCTCCTTCAGGTTTCTTTTTAAAGATGAATTGATGTCAGTTCCTGAAAAGAGTTACTTGCACCTTCTCTGCTGCTAAATTAGGGTTCCATCATAGGGGCTGCTAAAAGGGCGAAGAGAGTTTAAAGGGGTAGAAAAGATACTTGTAGTGCCTGCAGGATTTATATTCCAAAAATAGAACAATTATTTTACTTCTGTACTCTTTGAATAGACTTTCAAAAGTGTGTTGATTCAAATAATTGTTTTCCTTCATAATAGCAGAACTTGAGTAATGCCAATTAAATAAGAGACTGGCATTACACCTACAGAATTGCATTGTAATTTATATGGTAACTCAGTAATATTAAAATGGTTGAAATTAGAAATTCATCATCAGCAACAACAACAAAAAACCACACTTTTGAATAATAGTAGATAGATATATTTCCTTGTCCTCAGCTTCATTGTCCCCTAGTTTTCCCTTTTTTGTTCCTTCCATTGTTTTCGGCCCTATACTGAAAAGACCTGTTGTTCTAGTGGGAGAAGACTGAATTAAACTGTCTTTGAGACTTTGGGGGCCACCCATGCAGTCCCCAGATTGTTTCAAAGAGACATCACATTCCAGCTGTGTATTCCCACCCCTTTATCAATTTTGACTCAGAGGGCAAAGAATTATACTTTCTGTCCATTTGTAAGGTATATAGTAACAGCTACAGCTATCTGACTGAAATGAGTTTGGTTTGGGATTTTCTGAACTGGTGCAACACTACAAAATGAAATGTCAAAATAGTTTGTGTGTCTTTATTTTTGATGTAAGGCCAGATTGTGTATGTGCGTGAAAGAAAGGGGAAGATCCATGTAGCAGCTAGACACAATTGCAGGAGTTACAAAAGTGAAGAGGAACAGAGTCTCAAACAATAGAGAATGTTACATCATGCTAAAGCATGATATAATAGGGCCATGTTCCTCCTGCCTGGCCAGGGCCTGCTAAAAAGGATTAGCCCAGAGTTTGAATATACAACAAATATTTCCTGAGGATCACCAAACCACATTTCTGTTGAACTATTATGGGGAATGAGTTCTGCAGATTAAAGATGGTCAGGTTATTCTAACAATGGAAATGTTAGAAATGTCTTTGGCTGGTATTGAAAATCAAACTTCAAGAATATTTTGACAGCATAAATCCTACAGCATACCTTGCCCCTTGTGAGAACATATGTGTAAATAGACTCTATAAGAACTAGCTCTCAAAATCTGGATGGTTTTAAAATTTTTTCAGAGCTTAGTACTTGCATACTGACCAAGTATGCAAGCTTTTAGTATGATAAGTGGAAGGAGGGGAGGGTATAAAGGGAGAGAATGGGAAAATTAAAAAAGCAACAGAACTCTACAATATAGATGTAAGACTATTATAACAAATCAGGTAAACTCCCCAGCCCTTACTCAAGTTTAATTCATTAATATTTCAGGGAAAATTAAGAAAAAAAACATAGACTTATATACCAGGTAGTGTTTATAGTGTTGCTCTGGAGCTTCCTTTGGTAGACTTGGTTCTTAGGAAATCAAAAGGAGTTTTTGATTTAGAAGGTAAACCAGGTACAAGTTTCTTATGACACTTACAACACAGCTCCATGCTCTGCACTGTAGCCTGAAAGTTATGGTCATATTACAAGGTTCAACAATAAGCCGTATTCAGTTCCTAGGCATAATATGGCAGGAACATATTTCAAGCCTTTATATTTTGCTTTCTTTAGAAGACTGGCTCAAACTCAAAAAATATTTTTCAAAAGCTAACAGATCTCAACTTTTCACTGTTTCAGTTTTAACAAAGTGTTTTTTGTTGTCCTGCACCTTTCAAGTCCGGGGCTCTTGTGTGGAAATAAAAACAATGAGCAAAGAAATAATAAGCATTGTACGTTTGCTCTTCTGTGAAAGATTTCTTTGTAGTAGGTAACTGTAGGGGAAGTGTGGTGAAAGCTACTCCTTGTGACTTAGCTTCAAGGTAATTCCCTGCGCTGTATATTTTCTGCTAAGTGATGCATCCTTGGAATCCTAAGCAGGAGATGGCAGCTCCAGCTAGTGAGAGAGTTTTGCTCTTCAGATGCATTCCCTAAGGAGCCTTGCAAGCTGAAAACTGTTGGAATTAGTGCCAGCATGGATTTATTTTAGTGTATGAACAGGGATGAACAAATATTTGTTGTAGCTGATGGCCCAGTGGACTACCAAAGTGAGCCATTTAGTAGACTGGAGCATGTTTTGTGGCCTATATAATTCATTTTAGCTTTCTAAACACCTCTGGCGCTGCTTATCTAAGAGACAATGAAATATTTCACTCTGAATTCCTTTGAATGAAGTAGCTGTTAATGTTTTGCCATTTTTGAGTGAGCTAGTTGTAATCTTTCTTTTGAATGCCTTCTAATATATACATATTCTAATATGTATTTTATACATTTATATAGTAGTTTTTCTCTTCAAGGAACCAGAAATACTTCACTTATATGTAAGTATTTCTTCTTGAACCAATGAACAGTATTCACTTCTGGAGTGGAACTTGACAGCTTTTTTTACTAGGACATGCTATAGCAGAACCATACACAGCAATTTAGGACAAGAAGGGATAAAGAATAGAGCATACACGTGCAATGAGCAAACCATGCAAAAACCTTTTTTTATTTTTTCCTTTTAAAATGTTTTTAAACAGGATCAATGCTTTATTTAAAATGCTCTTCTAAACAGCAGCAGAATAAGACACAATATATTTATTTACAGGGCATGTATGCCCAAGTTTCCCAGACAGTACTTTTGCCAGTATCATGCAGGCAGTATTCGACCCCAAAACTCCCTTTAGCTTTTTCTCAGGGTCACACTACAAGAGTTTCACTGGTTATCCCAGGGGTTTTCTTGATGCCTTCTCCATGTGCTTTTGTGATGTTGCTATTCTTTTTCTCTTATATGTAGGGACTTAATTCATGGCAAGACAAAGAAATTGTTATGGCTTGGTCATGGCAGGAAGAGCTGGTTTCATGGGCATTTTCCATCAGCCCCACCCCTTGCCTCTGGTTGGTGGAGAGGCCCGGAGGGCGGATGGTGATGAGGGTATGGCAGCCATCTTGGCTGCTGGCTGCTCTTCATGCCGCCCCACCACCTGGTGCCTTCCCTTCTTGGGCTGCAAGGCAGGAAGGACCAGTGGCTTCTATAGGGGAGCCAGCATTTTATTTTTGTTACTTTTTTTTTAAGTTTCTTTTGCAGATAGTTGCAGATTTCACAGTTTCCATGACATCACAAATGATCTTGGAGATCACTCCAAGATCTTTTCGAGCACCAAGGTGAGGCTTACAGGCCTATAGTTACTCGGGTCCTCCTTCCTCCCTTTCTTGAAAATTGGGACCACATTAGTCAGTTTCCAATCCCCTGGCACATGGCCAGGTGACCACGAATGCTCATACAGCTGTGCCAAGGGTTCCATGATGACCCCTGCCAGCTCCCTCAACACCCTTGCGTGGAGGGCATCTGGACCTGCAGATTTAAAAATGTTTAGCCCTTCCAGAAGATCCCTAACTACATCTGCACTGACTGAAGGCCTGACACAGTTATCCCTGAGATTGTCCCTACCTCTGGTAGGTGGGATGTCCCGGTCCCTATTCAAGAAAACAGAGGCAAAGAAACTGTTAAAACTCTCAGCTTTCTTGTCTGGCGTGGCCACCAGATTATCATTTGCATCTTGCAGGGGCCCTACATTGCCTGGTGCCCTCTTCTTGCTCCCAATGTACTTGAAAAAGGACTGTTTGTTGTCCTTAATCCTGCACTCTAGCCTGAGTTCCATCTCTACCTTGGCTTCCTAATAGCCCTCCTACATTCACAGGCCGAGGAGGAGTACTCCTCCTTGGTGATAGCTCCTCCCTTCCATTGGTTGTATACCCCCCTCTTAGTCCTCAGGCATTGCTGAATGCTCTTGCTGAGCCAAGGGGATTTCTGAGCACTCTTATACCACTTCCTTCTCTCAAGGACTGTTATCCTTTGGGTCTGGAGGATCACCCCCTTGAGGTATGACCATCCCCCATGGACTCCCATCTCCGCTCCCTTCTGGGCCCTCAGTGCCTCCCCCACTAGTCTCCTAAGCTCATTGAAGTTGGCCCTTCTGAAGTCAAGGGCTCCACAGCACCAGTGGTTCTCAACTGGGAGTGCTGCCACACTCAAAGTGTTGGAGGGGTGCCATAACTCTTAAAAAGTTGAGAACCATTAGTCTAGAGTATTAGCCAGCTCTCCAGTCTCAGTTTCCTATTACGAGAAATTTCACTGTTGTTAGTTGTATGCCTAAGGTAGGGTACCTCTTTTCATTTTTTTTTTACTTTATTTGTTTCATCATTCTTATTTTTTTAATAAAATAGAAATGTAAGTGAAGCTTATGGACTAGTGGAAGGTTCAGTTATGCCCTTATCATAGAGTCATTGAGAAGTAAGGTTGGACAGGACCTCCATAGGTTATCTAGCCCAACTTCTTGTCTGAATCAGGATGATCCCTATCCAAACCATCCTTTTCAAACCCTTTTAGCAAAACTATAGACAACCTGACATAACCACAAGACGTAAAACCCTAATCTGTCACAGGTAAAGCAGGGAGACCATGGTGACTAATGTCCTGCTGCTGCAAAGGTTGTTAAAATATTCTCAAGACATCCAAGGAAGAGGGCCATGGTCCCTGCTACAGAGGAAGGAAAAAATGTACTTTCCATATTAATCTGACCATGGGGTGAAATTCCTTCCTAACCCCAAATATGTCAATCAGTCTAACCCTGAGCAGGGGGGTAACACCCTCTAACCAGAAACCTCCTGTTTTGATTATAGGCATACCTCAATAATAATCCCCAGTTTTGGCTGCTGCCAACACCCAGTGCTTCTGAGGAAGGCTTTAAAAAACCAAAAAACAAAACTCCATCCTGCCCCTTGTGGCAACCAGCAAAGTCCAGAAGTATGGGTGATACCCAGAATAGCTGTGCCTAGATCATCTGTGGCCAATGCCTGTCCAACCTCTTCTTGCACACCTCCAATGACAGAGTCCACAACTTCTCTACACAGTCTGTTCCACTGCCTCACTGTTCAAACAGTGAAGAAGGTTTTCCTGATAGTTGATCCATACTTACTTTGCTGCAACTTCAAGCCAACAGTCTGTATCCTACGCTACAACAAAAGAGAAAATGTGTTTTCCTTTTTCTTTCTGTCGGCTCTTCAATCAAGTATTTGATGACTTATCATCTTCCATTTTGAGTGTCTTTTTTGGTGGGAAGGAATAGCTGGGAGCATATGAGATGATACATTTTTGTCAAGAAAAAAGGGAGTTTCAGCAGTCATATGACTGTTTGTGAATTCATTTTAAAATTTCTGACCCAAATTTTATTTTTTTTTATTTTGGAGGGGGCGGGCTGGATTAAACAAATTGCCAGATCAGGAGATATAGGTAGAATTACTGCTGCCCAATTCTTTTTAAAACTTCCAGGAGAGTTTTCTAATCAACAGGCTGTGAAGTATTCTGGGGTGTATTAAAACAGTTCCATGAGTATTCATAAAAGGGAGAGAAAGAGCAGCTCTTTAGCCTCGTTGTTATGGGGCATGCCTGAGAAAGGGGACACAAGTTTAAATACCTGCCCCAATAAATATTTATGTACATAGATATATATATTTTTAAAAGCTCCAACAGGAAAAATGGAGACAACCACCCCCAAAATATCTTATACTTTATTTTCAAAAAAAAAAAAAAAGTTGTAGCTTCTTCTGGAAAAGAAATGTTTTGAAACTAGATTAACAGGATGCCAGAGGATGTGTAGTCTCCTGTTTATCCAGAAACCAGGTGGTTGTATAGATGATGTTGTTCTGAATCTCCCTCAGGCTGCAAAGGGAATTGAACCTAACCTTTCATATCCTGTGAATGCTCTAATCAGTAGGCTGTTGGAAAAATGGAAGCTACTATGTTTTTAAGTGAATAAAATCTTTCCTGGAAAAAAATAGTTACCCAGCTATATTTGTGGTACATTTCCTCAGTGACTTGTAATGCCTCTCCTCTCTTTGCTGAATGGTGTAGTAACTGTTTAATGGGCCGGCTTCCTCCAGCATCAATCTTGTGCTGGACTACTGAAGTTGAACATATAGTTTTGCTGGATCAGCAGAACAACTCTTGATTTCTAACCAGAACTGTGTCTCAGATCTCTCTGCTGGTCTTCATTTAAATGCATATTGCTGTGACAGAAAAGTCCAAATGAAACTGGGAGCTTACTTTCCCCCAGCATTTCCTAGATTAACTGTGTTACTTTTTGCAGCTAAGGTTACCTTTTCACTGTCTGCTGCTTATCTGAAATGTTCAGGTCCACAAGAACATTAGTAGCTAAACTTCTCCTGAGACCCTTAATCTTAAAGCAAATCTCAACCACTCCTTCCTTTGCTGGTAAGCATCTGCGTATTATTGTGGTTTCTGCCCATAAAGGTAAAACAACTTATTCACTGCAAGTCAATAGTCTACAAATATCTATAAATATATCATCTATATCTATATCTATCTTCACACAGGCTATGTCCTTAAAGGGAGTTTCAACAAATTGAATTTCCTGGAATTTATTAGACAATGAAACCCAAATTGATTATTAGCTAACCTGCTACCTTAACTATCTAGACTTTGCATTTGAATTCCAGATGTCTAGTTTGCAAATCTATTTTTCTCTTTTTGTGTGGGTTCACGATTCAAAGTCAGTCACATTTTAAGACCAATGCATGCGATTATTCAATTTTGAATTTCCTATTCCTCAGCTTTTTCAGTATGTCTGGTCTGATACCTGTTAAATTTAAGCTAGCATCTCCCATTCCTGTGCATTTCACAGACATTATTTCACATTGAACTTCCATTATTATTAATTAACTACCCTGATCTGACCAAAAACTCTTGGGAATGACCTCTCACCTCTATCAGTTTGTTGGATTCCAACTCTAATTACACCAACAGTACTTTTATTCCCCCCCCCCCCCCCCCCCCGCCCCCCCCCCACACTAATTCCCCCAAAAGTTCTTTTTTTCCCCCCCCCCCCACCCCGGGTACTCACAATTAATAGAACTACCTTCCTAAGGGCAACTTTCCTTATTTTGCAAGTAAAACTTTTTTTCCTGGCTATTCCAGACATCATGAACCTGATTAGAATTGCTCCTTTCACTACCCATGTTATGAACAGGACTATACTTATTGCATTCATGGCAACCCACTTTCAACTTCTTTAGTAGTGGCTTTTTAGTCTTTTGATGAACTTTTTTTGTGAAGTAGCAAGTTTGCTGTCCATATATTATGGAAACACAAGTTTCCATAATTCATTTGTCAGTTCTTGGGGAGGTCTCTTCTTTCCTACATTTTGTAATAGTTAGGTAGACCCTGACTACCCCTAGTTGCTGCCTGATTCCATATAACAGTGAGGTTTTGTACTAGAGGTGGGTAAAGTTGGTTAGTCTCTTTTCAGGAAGTAAGTTCTGCAGCATCATCAAAGTTGAGCCATTCAAGCTGGCTACTATACATCTATCCTTTCTGTTTGTTTTACTGGGTGTATCTACACATGGACTTTACTGTGAAGTTGACTAATTAGCTCTGCAGTAAAGCCTCACAGTTTACATGTGTGCTGGTATTAGGGCACTGTAAATTAATTAACTTTGTCATAGGATAGTACTGTTGGGGCTAATATTATCCTATGGCAAAGTAATTTACTTCACTGACAATGTAGACAGTGATAGGGACTGACAGGGGCATGAGGGAATTAGGCAATAGTTTCTTTGGTTACATTTCAAGCCTTTTTTCAGGCAGCACTCTACACAAATGTATTCTTTCTCAACTTTATGCCTCAGACTTTCTTAACTAAATTACACTGCAAAATAATCTGTCTGTCTGTAGGATATCCCAACATCCTAGAGAGAAAACATCTTTATCCTATTGCCAATCTAGTGTGTAGTGAATGCTTATAAAGTATCAGATAGAATTTAAGGTGTCAAGATTGACTACTTTAAGCCTAAATGGCCTGGTACCTCCTTATCTGAAAGTTGGTTTCTCTCTTTTTATCATACTGCCATAAGTGGGAGTATACAGTGCTTTATATAAACTGTTATATATTGAAGTGTTATGAAAGTAGGCCTTCAGCTTTGAACCTCACTCCTCCCTGTTATTCTGAAATTTCCCAAGTTCCTTGACTTTCAGGAGTTGAAGCAAGGTCCTTTGTCATCTTTGGCTGTGTGTAATGGGAAGAGTTTGGAAATATTTAGTTGGTTCTTTTCTATGGGTTATGGGTTACTGTTTGGGGTAGCATGGCTGATCGTGTAGTATGGTGGAAATTTGTTTTAGAATTGAAATTTTAAGGATTTGCCAAGGAACATCAATGGCAAAGTACAGATGCTGAGATGTACATACAGTTAAATAAATAAATTTAAAAACAAGTGTATTCCATTTTTTATGTTGCTAAGCAAAGGATTTGACTACAGCCAATAAGCCACCTCTTCAAAGAAATGCTGATGTCATCACAGTTTGTTGAGTAAATTTCTATTTAACCACTTTTAAAAAAAGTATATTTCAATATATTAAAAAACCTGTAAATTGATATCTGCTGTTTTCCACAAGTCATGTGCACCACTTTTATTTCTACTCTGTATCGTACCCTGTAAAGGTGAGACCTAATGATCTGAGTAGTTCAATTCAATCCATGTCTATTTAGCCCTTTAGGCTGCCAATGAAAGGCTGTCAATGAAAGTAGTGGGGTTTCTGTGGGGTTTCTGTGATGTGGAAACTAGGAACTGAGCTGTGATCACAGTTACACTGCAGAGAGGCAACTAATCATGTCATATATGAAGGGCTTTAGACCTTTAGGGAGTTTTTACACATGCTCTGAAGATGCAGGGGAATGGGGGGAGGAGGGCACTTTAATTAAACCAGCTTCAAGAGCCACTCTAATTAAAGCTCTCACATTCTCTCATGCATTAGTGTCCCCATACTTCAAAATGGCAGCAGGGGCACTTTAAATAAAGCTCCTTTGATGAACTTTAGTTAAAGCGCCTCCACCACCTTTTTGAAGTTCTGGGATGCTGATGCATGAGACATGGAGGCTGGCTAGAAAGTGCTAATTAGCACTTCCCATCAGACTCAATTAATTACTGTACATCAAAGCAGCGTCTCTGCATGTGTACAGGGCTCCCTTAGATAACTGCTGGCTTAAGCTCCTAGATTGAACAATGCTTATAGGTGAAAGATTCCATAGCCTATCATTGACTTCCTGACTAAGGTTATTTGCTAAACCATACATGATATATTGTATACAGAAGTGCTGGTCTTAGGTGTGCATGAATGTGTGCGTATAGAATATATGGAATTTTGTTTAAAAAAAAAATCTCAGGAAAATCTGCTAGAAGGCATTGTTGTTTTTACAAAGTCTTCATTGTTTGTTTGAGGGGTTTTCTTTCTTTGTAAAGTGAGTCAGTATTTAGGCCAAACTACAAAGTTTAATTGATAAAATAAAAAATATTTTTGAATTATTGAGTAGATAAAAATCTTCCAAATTATTTTTAAAAAAAATGGTTAACTAAAGGAAAAACAAAATGTATATAGATATGTTTATAAAAATTGAACTTCAGCTGAGAACGTTTGTATCAGTAAAGCCTCAAAATGCTATTTTTACTTTTGTTTTTTTATGACAGGAGAGCCACCGTTCTTGAAAGACAAAGTTTACAATAAAAATATGGATATAGCCTGAAATTAGAACATCATAAGTCTATCACGATTCCATAATGTTATATGGTGTAATTTTAAAAAATGGAACTTTGAAGTTTGGATTAATTATGAATGTGTATTCCTCATCAATTTAAATGTTGCATGTATGTGTTAAGACTACAGTATCATATAGAGACCTTCTTGAAGTAAATAATATACAGAGCTCAGGCAGATCACCTTTGCTGTTGGAAGGAAATGAATAGAAATAATGAGAGGAAAACTGTAAGAATCTCCTTTTTTAGTTTCTACCAAATAATTTCAGTGCTATAGGCTGGCCTCTTTTGATATATTCCTAATTCCCAGTTTTAAAAATTCCAGAAGAGCTGGAGGAAGCAAAGAGCACTTGTTCACAGCCCTTGTATCTGTTTTATGGGCTCAGTGTAGCCTGTTGTTATTGTAGGATCCAGAGAAGCCTTGATACACAGATCTCTATCCCTTGCTGTAGCGGCTCCCAGATGCTTTTTATCTTTCAATTTCTCACAAATATAGAAATTCCAGAAGGAATTCATGGAAAAGTAGTATGGCTGTATTTCCTATTCTAAGTAATCATTGAATAGCTACTGAGAAAGCAGGAGAAAATATGAAATAGTATGTCTTCACACTCCATAATGTGGATTTTTTCAGAGGCGGGGGAATAAAGATGGAGTTGGGGGTGGGGAGAAGGAAGGAGAAAGCAGAAGGTTGAAAGGAAGGGACTGCTTCTATCTCTTACATAGGATAGATAATATTTACATAGACATCTCCCTCAGGTGTGGATTTCTCTGAAACTATATTTGCTTATTTAGATTTTAAAAACTCCACAGCAAAGTACCATAGCATGGAGTGCTATTATATACATTTAAATAGTACAGTAAGGCATGGTGATAAAAGGTCTGTTTAAATCAAATATGAATCCAAAGTATAAAGGTTTAGTTTAGTCCCCAGTGCCTGAGAGGGAATATAGAGCAGTTTCAGGAAAAATTAGATTTTCTTTCAGTTTTTCCAAGAAAATATTTGCAGGTCTGTAAAAGAATTGTATTTTTTTTCATAGATCAAATTAGTTTAATATAACTTTCTCCCATTCTATGATACCTAGCTAGTTTAAGGCAAACAATCTACTTTTCATATTGTGCAAATATACACATGATGATGATAAATGATAGCATATAGAATGTAATGACTAATAATGAAATACCTTCTTCATACATATTTTATATGTTGCAAGGAAGATAGCAATATCAGTTGTCAGAGATACCTTTTATTGAGGCCTCCACCATGTTATGATTAAAATCTAAGGTAATAAATTCATCCTATTGTCTTTGAGAGATGAGGATTAGATCCTCAGTATGTTATATGAAAAACTAGTGGCACACAATATTTTTCATTGCCAATGAGGCCTCAGTTTCTATTCCACCCATTTGGCCTCAAAGGGCCTGTTGACACTGCATTGTACAGGTTTCAGGATTGCTACCATAAAAGCCATGTCTACATACTCAGTCCCATACCGCACACTGTATGGATGAAAAATGTTATCTAGCCACCGAGTAGCATGTATATATGAACATGAAAAAGAATAGATTCATAGATTCATAGATGTTAGGGTTAGAAGGGACCTCAATAGATCATCGAGTCCGACCCCCTGCATAGGCAGGACAAAGTGCTGGGTTCAGATGACCCCAGCCAGATGCCTATCTAACCTCCTCTTGAAGACCCCCAGGGTAGAGGAGTGCACTACTTCCCTTAGGAGCCCATTCCAGACCTTGGGCACTCTAACTGTGAAGAAGTTCCTCCTAACATCCAGTCTAAATCTGCTCTCTGCTAGCTTATGGCCATTATTTCTTGTGACCCCTCAGGGGTGCCTTGGTGAGTAGAGCCTCACCAATTCCCTTCTGTGCCCCCATGATGAATTTATAGGCAGCCACAAGGTCGCCTCTCAACCTTCTCTTGTGGAGGCTGAAGAGGTCCAGGTGCCCTAGTCTCTCTTCATAGGGCTTGGCCTGCAAGCCCTTAACCATATGAGTGGCCCTTCTCTGGACCCTCACCATGTTATCCACATCCCTCTTGAAGTGTGGCACCCAAAATTGCATGCAGTATTCCAACTGCGGTCTGACCAGCGCCCGATAGAGGGGCAATATCACCTCCTTGGCTCTATTTGTCATGCACCTGCTGATGCATGATAAAGTGCAGTTACTTTTCTGATGACTTCATCACACTGACGACTCATGTTCATCTTGGAGTCCGCTAGGACTCCAAGATCCCTTTCCGCTACCAAGCAGGTCATTTCCTAGGCAGTAGGTGTGCTGGACATTTTCCCTCCCTAGGTGCAGCATTTTGCATTTCTCCTTGTTAAATTGCATTGTATTGTTTTGTGCCCATATGTCCAACCTGTCCAGGTCTGCCTGTAGTTGTTCCCTGCCCTCTGGTGTGCCCACTTCTCCCCACAGTTTTGTATCATCTGCAAACTTGGACAGAGTACACTTCACTCCCTCGTCCAAGTCACTGATGAAGACATTAAAGAATATCGGTCCAAGGACTGAGCCCTGTGGGAGCCCACTACCCACGTCCATCCAGGTCGATACCGACCTATCTACCACCACTCTCTGGGTTCAACCCTCTAGCGAATTTGCCACCCACCGGACTGTGTAATCATCCAAGTCACAGCCTCTTAACTTGTTCACCAGTATGGGGTGAGATACCATATCGAAGGCCTTCCTGAGGTCTAAGTAGATGATGTCAACCCCTACTCCTACATCCAGGTGTTTTGTAACCTGGTCGTAAAAAGAGACTAGATTAGTCAGGCATGATCTACCTGCTACGAACCCGTGCTGGTTTCCCTTCAGCATAATTTTTCCTGCTGGGCTCTTGCATATATGAGCCTTAATAATCTTTTCAAAGACTTTGCCAAGGATGGAGGTGAGATTAACTGGCCTATAGTTGCCTGGATCCTCCTTCCTCCCCTTCTTGAAAATAGGGACCACATTGGCCCTTTTCCAGTCCTCCGGGACCTGGCCCATGCGTCATGAGTGTTCAAATACTCTTGCCAGTGGCTGTGCAATGACATCAGCCAGTGCCTTCAGTACCCTCAGATGGAGCTCATACGGGCCTGCCGACTTAAATGCATCCAGTTCTTCCAAGTGACTCTGCAATATCTCAGGGTCAATGCTTGGTACCCTGGTGTCCTGCTATTGTCTCTCTACAATCCCATTGTGAGACTTGTCTTGCCCCTTGTTTAGGAACACTCAGGCAAAGAACTCATTGAGGAGTTCAGCCTTGTCCCCACTGTCCGTCACCAATTGCTTTTGCCCGTTCAGTAGCGGTCCTATTCCACCCTGGGCCTTTCTTTTGTTCCCAATAATATCGGTCCTAGCTGTATCCCAAGTGTGTCCCTATAAGTAACTACATTTTTTTTTCTAACATGTGATGTCTGCAAAGCATGAGCAAATGGGTAGGGCTGTTTTCATGAAGATCACTCTGAGCATTAGATGGCAGAGCATAGATTGGTACTAAGGGATAATTAAATGATGTTAAGACATTTGAGTCTTGAAGTGCAGTTGTTTTCCACTCTGACTGAGCCCCTGTAAAACTATTAATACATCTACTTTTTAAACATGAATTTCAGTTTTAAGCACTAGGAGAGGAAAGGGAGAAATGACTTCTTGCCTGTAGCTTAGTGGCCAGGGCATGTGCCTAGGAAATGAGGGGGATATGAGTGCTAGGTATCAGTGGAGCTGAGGGCATTTGAATTAGCATCTCTTTTCCCCAGAAAAATGCTGTTCATGCTGGGCTGTGAGTTAGATGGAGCATGACTAGCACAGTGAATAGATTACAAGTTGGAAGAGAACCCTAGGCTCTGACTCCTACTTCTAAAGATATTATATCCATTGATTATTACATGCAAAATGAATAAACAGGGATGGGAGCAAGAAGCAGAACACAGGGCTCTGTCCCTTCCAAGAGAGGGTCCTTTTCTTTGGTCTACAGAATTATATTCCACCTTAGGTAGTCCATTTGCCCATGATTCTTGCATTACTTTTTGTCCAGTGATCCAACTTCAAAAGAAGGGATAAAGAATACCCTAGCCCGTAGCCTGGATGTTAGGACACTTCTAGAAACCTGAACTAACCATAGGCTACTGAACAAAAAGCAGATGGCTCCACTTTCTTGAGATGATTTGGATCCTAAGATAGTGGAAGAGAATCAAGTCAAATGCCTGAGGGGTGGGAGTTAACCCCCTCATTCTTAGATTTCTTACTAGCAGTCTGTAGGTAGCTCAGTACTTACGTTCTCTGTAGATACACTAGGCAGTTGTCTGAGAGAATGGGAAAGATAAGCACCTCCCCATGGCAAAACAGCATATCTGAGATGAGATGAATATTTTTGGGCAAGCAGTTATTTAAACATATAGGTTTAATAGATTCTTAGCCCTAAAGTACGTGCCATGATACAAGTTTGCACAAAAGAGCACATCTTTCTTGCTAACATTGAAATGAGCTGTTATTTTAGAGATGGTCTACTTTTACTCTGTCATTTTCAATAATGTTAAATAACGTGATGTTTAGTGTTGGTCACAGACCAATGGTCTGTAAACCGTGCGGGCACTGTCATACTAATATAAACCAAAAGATTTTTGAGGAATTTCCATGCATGTAATTCCACTGGAAAAACAAAGTAATCCAAAACGTTTTATAGAATATAAAAGAAGAATGAAACAGCAGGAGTCAAGTGTTTATTGAATAGGCCATTTTGGTGCCTTTGCTGCTGCTTAAATGTGTTTCCTTAATTGTATAATTAAAGAAGAGAAATTAACTCGGTTAGTAGTCTGATGTGGATTTTGTGAGAATGTTCCACAGTGCTGTAATGAACTGAAACTGTGTATATAAACCTGATAGATTAGTCATGAGAAGAGTAGTCTGATTACAAACTATTAGTCTGGGATGTTGCGTTAATTGAATTAGAATAATTATATATATACTTTAGAGTGGAAAGTCATAGCTCCATGATAATGCAAAAGGAAGATTTGTCTGCATCCCTGAAGGTAATCCTAACTCAGGCCTGCTTAGTGTCTATTAATATTAAAGAAGAAGAAAGAAGTATGACAAGAAAGCACTGGGAGTACATAAAAAGTGCATTTTTCCATATCCACACTGTAACATATATGCATGAGGAGAGAATGAAATTCAAATACTCTAATAAGATACTCTTTTTGCAAGATCACATTCTTGTTTTGATAATTTTCCTTTCCTCTATCCTTTGTATATTCTTTAAGGCCTTATTCGATTACAAGAGCTCATCAAGGCTCCATCGCGGTACAACCTGAGACTAAAAATCCGTCAGTTACCAGCTGACACAAAGGATGCAAAGCCTTTACTAAAGGAGATGAAAAGAGGCAAGGAGTTCCATGTAATCTTTGACTGCAGTCATGAGATGGCAGCAGGCATTTTAAAACAGGTAATCAACACCTCACTTCAGATGGCCTAATCTTCTTCATCCCTAATAAATAAAAGGAACACTCAGTCTTGATGAACTTTAACAGTCCAGGGATTGTGTGTCAGTTTTTCTGAGGACTTTATGGAAAATTGACTAAACCCCCTTGAGATACTTTGATATGAAACTTTCATGAAAGCAGCTTTCTTTTCATTTTTGTAGGAATTATATTCATCTCTGTATAAGGAGACAAATCTATTTTCCAACATACTTTTTTATCTAGGGAAACACATTTGGTATTATCTAATGATGAATGCACTATTGATTCTACAATCATGCATTGGCACTTGAACAGAAATTTGAAATATTTATTTGGTGTTATTTTGCAAATGAACAATTTTAACTATGATTTCTAATTTTACTGTATTTCATATATAACAAGATTTCCAATGACATGATTAAATAATAGAAGAGATACTGAGTTGACAAACCACCAGCGTACGTTTGTCAATTACGCATCACTTTTCCATACGAGATAAGCATACAAATATGTTCTACTAAGAAAATTGCTCATATTGTTAATTCCCCTTAAACATTTTCCTAGGGGCAAATTTTCTGTGCCTTCTAGCTATGAATGCAAAGGGCACTGAGCAGAGTCAAATTGCTTCATTTCCACTGTATCCATGTAGGAGAGGATGAGGGTGCATTAGTATCTCCTGACTGACTTCATTATTGTTCTGTATCTTCAGTGAATGAGGAATTAGTTACCTCAATGGTGCTTCTTCTCACACCTAATTTAACTGAGCTGCACTTGATGGTGAGACTTCACTATTAGAAGGAAAATGTGGTAATATTATTAGCTTGTTCATATTAATGAATTTGAAGTAATAATTGGGTTTGGAAAGATAATTGAAACAAAAAGGACAAAACATATATTACTAATATGCAATTTTAATAACAATATTAATGCACCTTTATTTTTACACCATTCATTTTAATAGACTGATTGCATTTTTCTGGACACCAGTACAAATTCTGTGTATTTAGGGTAGTTTTTCAATCATCAACTAAGAGCTCTCACATTTAAAGACACTATGATATTACTGGAACTAGGGAGCACCCACTGAAACTAGAAGGTGATGGGCTTAAAACTAACAAGAGTAAAGATTTATTTTATGCAACACATAGTTAATTTGTGGAATTCATTGCCACAGGAGGTGGGGGAGGCAGATATCATAGCTCTGCTCAAAAAGGGACTAAATAAATTCCTGGATGATAGATATATTACTGGCTATTGAACAGAATGGTTGGAGATGTTTCTTCTGGCATCTGTTAACCAATAATGCTGGGTGTCAGGGAGGATATTGAATAGGGGATCACTCTAGAGCGATCCAGTTCAATGATTTACATCTATAACATCCATTTCTGCCACTGTTGGAGATCAGAATGCTGGGCTCACCTTTGGAGAGCAGAATGCTAGACTACATGGACTATTGGTCTGACCCATTATGGCACTTCTTATGTTCTTAATGCATATTAACTCACCAGTGCTAATTATGTTCTCTCTGTCCCTCTCTCTCTCACAGACACAAAAATTCCTCTTTTTATCTTGAATTTATTCAAATACTTTTTGTGGTCACAATAATTTTACATTTTCTTCCACTATTGAAAAGAGCACATTTGTTCATATTCTCATCTATGTACAAGCCAGTCTTATATTAGCAGTCTCATAACAATCACTGAATGCATGTTTAATTATTCAAACACCTTAAAATGTAGGTGCAAAATATGTATTAATGGTGTTGACAGCCAATAACTTTAACAATAAATCCATCAAGCTGCATTATTTATAATGCACCTAATAGAACTTAGGTGAAAAGCAAACTGGGTTTTTCACAGTATCCAGCATCAGCAAAAACAAATATGTGCTAGAGGGAACAAAATGTTAAACATATCCAGGTTCCCCTTTCCACTCTTTCTCTCCCATGTTCCTGCCAAAAACTGTTCTTGCATTTACATAATAGGAGGTAAATATACTATTATTTCCTAATTGTTTTCCTAATTTATTAGAGAAGAAAATTAGAAGATTAATAATGTGTAAGATTCCCTAGATTAATATTCAAACTGTTTAGATATTTCAAATTTTAAATAGTTTAAGTAAACTATGTCAATCCATGAAAGAGTGAATCTGATAGGAAGGAGAAATAGGGACCTTTTTCATAAGAGCTTGTTTTCATCATTTCAAAATCTGCCTTTTTGAGTTTTCCATTTTGTTCACTCTTGATAATGAAGAAATAAGATAGGTGAAGCCATTCTCTTAATAAATTGTCATGCTTTAAACAGTTGAGTCTGACCTTGGTACTTTAGCTGAAAGTGAGCCTGTGCTTTGAAAACTGTCTGTAATAATGTAATTTTGGGTCTGGATGTTTGTTATGTCTCAGCGTATGAATACCTAATGCAGTTAAGTCCATTACAAAAGAGAGAGAAATTTTTCAAAAGAAAAACTTGCCAAGTATCAGTCAAGTAAAATCAGCTTGGACTGTGACAATAAAGTTTGGTTCTCAGACTCACTTCTGCAGGAATTCAGTAGGAGCATCACTTCTCTATTCCTTTCTACCACTCTTCTGTGCATTGTCCAAAGCACTCAAATGCTGCTTTCCTGTATGAGCAGGGAGTTCTGTTCTATTAAGCAGCAACCCCAGTAGCTGCTGGAGCCAGGATAATACGGAGAGTGTGCTTCTTTGAATAAGTCCTCACTGGGAAAGGAAGAAAGGGAAATCCTCACTTCAAGGATTGTGCAAGGGGCTCTGGGAGCAGTTTAGAATTTCTATTGACTCTGCCTGCATTTGGGCAGGGTAGCACCTGCTAAATGTTTGCTTCATTCCTGATGCACAATCAGTCTTGGGCAGGAAGGAAGCAGCTTTGAAGCCTAAGTCTTTTGGCAACAGAGGCAAAACTATATAGATAAATTGAACATAGACCAAAAATTGTTTTTGGTGGGAGTTGAGGGAGTGACTTGCATTGCATAATGGGGTCAACATTCTGAGGCATCTTGAATTTACCAAGAAGCCAAGGAAAGAGAAGAGGATTGATTTGGACAGAGAATTGCTTGGAAGGATCAAGAGTTAAGCTGTGGGTGTAGAGATGAGAGAAATACGGGGATCAGAAGATGAACTAGTTGATTGGGCTAGGGAATGAGTGTGATGGGCAGTGTCAATACAGGCAGTTAGTTAGATTTTAAAAAATGATTTCAGAAGCATTAGGAAAGAGATCAGTATATGCAGAAAGAGTATGACAAGGAAGACAGACTATGGAAATGGTGTCAAGAAAGCTGAGGAAAGCAAACCAGAAAGCCAATAGAAATTGTGTAGCATCAGAGAGGTAAGTGAAGAGAAATCTGAGTGAGAGTTTGTAGAAGGTGGAAGCAGAATAAAATTCACTTATCAGGTAAAAATTCTGGAAGATAGAAAATTAGGAAGAGAGAGCTCTATTATTATCCCATTTGCCTGCAATGTGGAAGACTGGGCACTAAGTGATGCTTAAATGATGTTAAGACATTTAAATCTTGAAGTGTAATCCTTTTCCATCCCTGTTTGATCATTCTCCTTGGTGATTTCAATGCCAGAGTTGGATGGGACCTGGAACTCTGGAGTGGCACCATTGAAAAGGAAGGACTAGGGAAAGCCAATTCCAATGGCATCCTTCTCCTAAGCGAATGTGTGGATAATGTTTTTGTCATCCCAACCACCATCTTCAGACAGAGGCAAATACAAGGCCACTTGGAGGCACCATCACTTTAAGTACTGCTACCTCCTGAACTATGTTATTGCTAGACCCTGTGACTGAATATCCATATCATGAGAGTCATGTGAGGAACCTATAATTGCTAGACAGATCACTGTCTTGTGAGATCTGTTATGAACATCTGCCTTGCTCCATAACACCAAAAACAGTGAAAAGCAATGTGAAGGACTCTCAATACCAAACCTCTTCAAGACCATAAGGTCTGCAAGGAATGCCAACAGTACCCTCCATGAAAAGCTGTCTGCCCTGCACCCAAATGAAGACAACATTGGGGAACCCTGGAAGGGGTTTAAAATTGCTGTCCATCTCGCCTGTGCTAAATCCATTGACTGTACCACCTATCAACAAAAAGACTGGGTCAATGAAAGTGACTCTGAGATGCAAGCCCCCTTTGAGCAGAAGACAAGAGCTCACCTCATCTCAGCAGAAGGAAACATATCAGCTTCTCAAAGCTGAAGTTCAAAGGAGGATCTGGGACATCAACAATCAGTGGTGACAAGATAAAGCCAAGGAAACCCAGATCTATGCTGACAAACATGATGTGTAGTTTTTTACAGAAAACAAAAAACATTTACAGCCCAACTTCCCATCATCCTATTTCCTTGCAATTTGTAGGATGGCTCAGTACTCCTCAAAGACAATGAAGCTACACAAGCTAAATGGAAGAAGCACGTGAGTTGATTGTGATAGATTCCACCACTGAGTCCATCTCCCAACACCCTGAAAGGGGCTCACTTGCCAACCCTCCTACCCTAGAAGAAATCTGGCGTGCCATCCAGGAAACCAAGAACAACAAGGTTACTGGACCAGATGGCATACCTACTGAAATCTACAAGGCCTGTGACAAGGAACTGGAACTGAGACTTCATGAATTTATTCTGTGAATGTGGATCAACAAAGAGATTCCTGGGAACTGCCAACATCATGACCATCTTCAAGAAAGGAGATAAGTTTTATATGGGAAAACTATTGAGGTATCACCCTCCTTTTCATAGCAGGGAAAATCCTCTCCCACATTCTCCTAAGTAGTCTTCTCCCATGTGTTGAGGAAGCCCTGCCAGAATCTCATTGTGGTTTCAGACCATTCTTTGCGGCAACTGACATGACCTTTGTTGCCCACCAGGTCCAAGAAAAGTGCCAGGAACAGTATCAGAGCCTGTATATGGCCTTCATTGATCTTACTAAGGCCTTTGCTTCCATCAGTCACAAAGTCTTGTGGAAAGTACTGGCTAGATTTGGATGTCCTTGAAAAGTACATCAAGGTACTGAGGCTTCAACATCAAATGGCTGTGACTGTTCTGTGTAGTAGATTGGAGACAGATCCATTAGTCATCTGAACTGGGGTCACAAGCAAAGGTGCCTCATTGCCCCAACTCTGATCACCATTTATTTGACAGTCCTCCTGGTTTTCATTAAGAACCTCTTTCCTTTTGGAATTAACATTGAATACTGAATGGATGGAGGGCTGTTCAATCTGGGATGTTTTTTCTCAAAGACCAAAGTACACAAAATAATCATCCTAGACCTTCAATAGGTCGTCAAGTGTACCATCCTTGCACACCCTGAAAAAAACCTCCAGATGATACTCAATCTATTCAGAGAAGCCTGTCAAAATGTGGGCCTGTCTCACATAATCAAGAAGACTTAAGTGCTCTATCAGCCTGCCCCAGGCCATGAATGTGACCACCCCCCACCCCCACTTACTCAAATTACCCTCTTTCCCAGGTAGTTGAGCACTTCCCCTACTTCAGTAGCCACTTCTTTCAAAGAGTGAACATTGATGAGGAGATCCAGCACAGGATCTGGTGCTCAAGTGTTTCCTCTGGGAAATGGCTTTGGTGTGTCTTTTTATTCATCACAATCTGTGGAAAGACACGAAGATCCAGATCTACAATGCAGCCCTCATCCCCACTCTCCTCTATGATGTGAAACATGGGTGACCTACTGTCATCATCTTCAAGAGCCTAGAGATATATCACATACAATGCCTCCCGAAAATCCTCCACATCAAATGGGAAGATGGCTGCACAAACATCAGCATCCTTGTTGAAGCCAATGTTATTAGCATAGAGTCAGTGATCCTTGAGAACTGACTCCATTGGACTAGACATTGTGTGCAGATGCCTGATTCTCAATTCCCAAAACAAATGCTCTACTCCCATCTTAACCGTGACTTGAGATCTCATGATGGCCAGGATAAATGCTACAAGGATGCATTGAAAACATACCTCAAGAAAATAGATGCCAGCATCGAGAGTTGATGGGAACTGGCTGCCCACCAATTCCAGTGGCACTACATCCTTAACAAAGAGGCAGCCCATTTCTAGGTAAAGCATCTTGCCCTTGAATCAGAGAAGAGAAAGCAGAGAAAGGAGAGGAATCCCAGCCTGCAGCCTGTTCTCCCCCACAGAAAGACCTGCAACTTCTGTGGATGGATCTGTGGCCTAAGGAATGGGATCTGAAGTTACCTCCTCTATGACTATATTGTGCAGCATGAAAAAGTAGCTAGTAACTTATTTTAATTACTGAAAAGACTGGATGTAAATCTTGATAAACAAAGAGAGCTGCTCTACAGATCAAGAAGGTGCCTTTTTTGCACAGTTGTTTTTTAGATTGGAACTGTCCTTTTAAGGTCGTATAATAATGAATTAGAATAATTAGAGATTCCCAGACTACTGATTTAAAACTGTATTTTAGAACATTTGACCCTATTCTGCCAAAAAAAGTATGATACATTTAAAATGCAGAATTGAGTTACAATGATACAATGCCGTATGATTAGGAAGACAGGGAAATGTACTTGCTAGGTGTCTGTTCTTTTTGAGTAATGATGACAATATTTGCTGTGCTCTATTAATGCTACAGAAGTGTGGTTAAAGTGCCCAAACTAGTCCTACCAGTTTCCTTATGTTGGTTTGCCAACACTTTTTAAATTGAGTAGTATAGTTCATCAAAGTAGAATTGTGTTTAGTTTTTTTTTAGTGGAGACATAAAAACAATAAATGAAAATATTCTCCGTTCAGTTTTTGTGTGGCAACTTAATATACCCATTAATATGTAAAAGTATGAGCCTCTTTCACTTCTACTGCTCCAAACATTTTAATAATATTCTTTCTGCCAGAAGATCTGCTTCATAAATTCCTTTAATAGTCAGTAATCTGGTCTAACTGCTAAGGAATGATTTGCTTGACCTAATTTTAGTGCAATTCCAACCTATAGTCTGATTGATCCCTGTAGTGTTCTACTACTGCTTTTCTTTTGCCATATATGTGTGATAAAAGTGTGTTATGTGACCTCAGTAATATTAATATTTTGTTTATTTTTTCAGGCTTTAGCTATGGGAATGATGACAGAATACTATCATTATATCTTTACCACACTGGTAAGTAGCTTATAAAAACATTCTAAAGACATAAAACAAAGGCCTTAGCTTTCTTAATTACATTACTTGACAATGTTGAAGAGCTCTCTTGGGATGTTGGTATGAAAATGGGATATTTTCTCCATCAAGTTTTGTTACATTTCAAAGAAAACTCATGAGGATGGTTTAATTAATGTTCAGCATTATATCCTGGAAACTGATAGACCTGAGAACTTCTTATTTTAATACCATTGCTGTTTCTAACTGTGTAAGAAGAGCTGACAGTATAATTAATAATGAATAATTTACTCCACAAATAATTAATATTTTTCTCATGTGTTCATTTACAGATTATAAAATTCTGAAATAGATTCATGGTTCTAAGTTACCTGCTTATTTTTTAGCAAAAAAACCCCAAAAAATGGTTTGAAGATCATTCCCGAATAATTTGCTGTGAATATTTGAAACTCATAATGTAAAATGATCTATGGGATGGTAATTATATATGTCATATAACATTGTGTCTTTCCTTTTATGTAAGCCATCAGCTCTGTAGGAATGAAAAACTTCAGAATTTTATATACAATACAAACATCTGTCTATTTATAGCATCTAACAAAGTGGGTTGTTGCCTATGATAGCTAATGCCCCTTAAAGCCAGCTATTCTCAGAGGCCCCATCTACACGTTACAGGTATTGCACAATTAGCTGGTTAATTATGCAGTTAACTGAAAGCAGCTACCTGTGCAAAGTACCTATCATGCTATAAAGGCCTAGGTACAGACATTCATAAAAACCTGCGGTGGAATTGATCTAAGTTGCATGGTTTTCTGTAAGTGGCATAGTTTTGACTGGTAGTGAACAGAAAACACATTCACCCTTTGGCGGGGGGAGGAGGGAAGCAAATTTAAGACGTGGTTCCACTATTTTTAAACCAGTCCATGTGCTGAATTTCTGTTCTGTTATGGGTATAGACTGGTTTTGAATGCCAAACTTCTGTTCTGTTACAGGTACAGACCAATTTCCAATCATTCTACCTGTAAAAGTATAATGTCTGTACCTGGCCAAAAAGGTTCGACCAGGTGGAAAAATAGACCTTTAAAACATGTACTAGCTTTACAGCTAGCTGGTGTCCAGCTTTAACTTGGATGTGTAACAGGGGCTCCCATGGCTGCTGGGAGTAGTATCAGTCATGCCTGGCTGAGGCTGGGAGTCCCACTCAGCTCTGGCAACAGCCAACTCTAGTTCCAGGAGTGCCACAGGGTGGCTGGGACCCATAGTCCTGGAGCCGCATATACTGGGCCCTAGCAGTTCACCTTCTGGTTCTGGGATGCAGCTGGGTCCCAGCAACCATGGGCCATGCCTGCCATTTCCAAGCCCCAGGAGTACTACAGACATGCCTGGGGCTTTAAGACCATGGCAGCTGTGATCTTCCCAGACCTTAAGACCATGGCAGCTGTGATCTTCCCAGACCCAGGGGTTTCACACAAACCTAGGGCTGGGAGACCAAAACAGCAATGATCTCCCAGGCCCAGGGGTGCATGGGGTGCCCTCACAGATGGAAACTCCTTACCTGAGGGTGCTCCCATCCATGGGAGTTTGCTTCTTGTCAGTGCAGGTGAGGGATGGAGGGCAGGATTGGGCTTGTCCTGCACCAGCAATAAGGCATAGTGGGATCTAATGCATGATCCACACGTGCATGGCAGGAGGCATGATTGTGAGATAGTTTCATAGTTTTACGGTCGGAAGGGACCTAATAGATCTTCTAGCCCGACCCCCCGCCAGGGCGGGAGAACAACAAAAAACCCTAAAAACAAAAACGGGACTCAAATGAGTCCAGCCAGGTAAGTATCCAGCCTCTTCTTAAAGATCCCCAGGGTAGGGGCCAGCACCACCTCCCTTGGAAGTTGGTTCCAGCTCCTAGCCGCCCTAACTGTGAAGTAGTTTTTTCGGATGTCCAATCTGTACCTCCTCTCCATCAACTTGTGCCCATTACTCCTTGTTATGCCAGCGGGGGCTAGGGGAAACAGCGTCTCCTCCAAACCCTTCTGGTTCCCCCTAGTGAGTTTATAGACGGTCACCAGGTCCCCCCTCAGCCTTCTCTTGTGGAGGCTGAATAGGTTCAAGTCCCGCAGTCTCTCACTGTAGGGTCTGCCCTGTTGTCCCCGGATCATGCGGGTGGCCCTCCTCTGGACCCTCTCCATGTTGTCCACATCCCTCCTGAAATGGGGCGCACAGAACTGGACACAATACTCCAGCTGCGGCCTGACCAGCGTCGCATAGAGGGGGAGGATCACCTCCTTGGCTCTACTCGAGATGCACCTGTGGATGCACGACAAGGTCCGGTTAGCCCTGCCAACCATGACCTCGCATTGTCGGCCCATGTTCATCTTGGAGTCAATAATGACACCAAGATCCCTTTCCGCCTCCGTGCTCTCAAGTAGGGAGCTCCCCATCTTATAAGTGTGCTGCTGGTTCCTACTACCCAAGTGCAGCACCCTGCACTTGTCCGTATTGAAACGCATCCTGTTCCTGTCTGCCCACCCCTGTAACCTATCCAGATCCTTCTGCAATCTCTCTCTCCCTGCTAGCGTGCTCACCTCCCCCCAAATTTTGGTGTCATCAGCGAATTTAAACAGGTTGCTCTCCACCCCAACATCAAGATCGCTGATGAAGACATTGAACAGCGCAGGGCCCAGGACCGAGCCCTGAGGGACTCCACTACCCACCTCCCCCCAAGTCGAATATGATCCATCCACCACCACCCTCTGAGTGCGACCCTTCAGCCAATCTGCAATCCATCTGACCGTGTAGGCATCTATGCCACAGTCGCCTAGTTTACTAATTAGGATGGGGTGAGAGACGGTGTCAAAGGCCTTGCTGAAGTCCAGAAAGACTACATCCACCGCGACACCTGCATCCATGGCCTTTGTGACCTGATCATAAAAGGCAATCAGGTTGGTCTGACATGATCTCCCCCTAATAAATCCATGCTGATTGCCCCTGAGCATCATCTCGGATGCCGGCCCATCACAAATGTGCTCCTTGATGATCTTCTCAAAGAGCTTCCCCAGGATTGAGGTAAGACTGACGGGCCTATAATTGCCCGGGTCCTCCCTTTTCCCTTTTTTGAAGATGGGGACCACATTAGCTACCTTCCAATCGTCTGGCACCTGGCCCAAGCACCACGATCGCTCGTAGAGCCGTGCCAGGGGCCCTGCAATAACCCCAGCCAGCTCCCTCAGCACCCTGGGGTGGAGAGCATCCGGACCCGCTGACTTGAACGCGTCCAGCCCCTCCAGAAGCTCTCTAACCCGGTCCTCCCCAACCTGAGGTCTGAAGGCGATCCCCTCGCGTCCGGCTTCTATCACAGCAGGGAAGTCCCGGTCCCTGCACAAGAAAACGGAGGTGAAGAATTGGTTAAAGAGGTCCGCTTTATCCTCTGACGCAACCACCAGATTGCCCCGCATATCCTGCAGGGGCCCCACATTACCCGGCGCCTTCTTCATCCTCCCAATATATTTGAAAAAGGACTTTTTGTTATCCTTAATCCTGGACGCTAATCCGAGCTCTATCTCCGCCTTGGCCTTCCTAACAGCCCGCCTGCAGGCCCGAGCAGAGGAGGTATACTCCTCTTTGGAGATTACACCCCCCTTCCACCGGGCGTACGCCACCCTTTTGGCAAGCAGGCATTCCCGGACACCCTTGGTGAGCCAGGGGGGCTTTTGGACACTCCTGCCCGCCTTGCTTCTTGTCGGGATGGACACCCCTTGGGCCCCGAGTATCGTTTCCTTAAGGAACGACCACTCCTCTTGGACGCTGAGTTCCTCTGCCCTCAAGGACCCCAGTTCCTCTCCCACTAATCTCCTCATCTCACTGAAGTTGGCCCTCCTGAAGTCTAGGGCTACCACCTTGCTGCGGGCCCTTGACACGCTACGCTGGATGGTGAATTCCAGCACGCGATGATCACTATTGCCCAGGTGGTCAAGAACCTGGAGGCCTCTTACCAGGTCGTCGCCTGCGGCCAGGACCAGGTCCAGCAGGGCATCGCCTCTGGTGGGACTGTGCACCTCCTGAATCAAGTGGAGGTCCTGCAACTCGGCCAAGAACCTCCTGGAGCGGTCCGTCCCGGCTGACTGCTCCTCCCAGCAGATGTCCGGGTAATTAAAATCGCCCATGACAACTACATCCCTTGCTTTTAGTGTCTCCGCAAGCTGGCCTGAAAATTCCCTGTCCAGCTCCTCCTCTTGATTGGGGGGTCTGTAATAGACCCCCACCGTCAAATCCCTCTCGCCTTGCCCCCCCTGGATCTTGACCCAGAGCACTTCAGCTTGCCCTTCCCCTGACCCCATTCTGCTGGCAGAGGATGTGTAGTGCTCCTTGACATAGAGTGCCACCCCCCCCCCTTTTCTGCCTTCTCTATCCCGCCTGTACAGCCTATAGCCCCTAATGTTAACTGCACTAGATCCTGTTGCACCTTTACCTGCATATGCAGAGGGGCCTTAAGTTGCCACGCTGCCCTATTTCTGTCTGCCTTCAGACTAACATCGCTAACCAGCTCTAAACATCAGTTTGATGAATATGGGAACACTCATTGTTCATTATGTTAGTACATTTAAAAAACGGACATACTTTAAACTTAACTATGCTTTCAAATGTGATCGAATATTCACAGTGAACTCTTTAATCAGCTCTACATTTCCATGTCTTTCTAGTTATATGTGAGGGTCTTACTAGTGAGGAAGTTAGAAATTATTTTTCAAGTCTCACTCTGAGAAATACATATCAAAAAACTTTTATCTTGCTCTCATTAGATCAAAATGGATACATTGAGGCTGTGATTTAGCTAGGCTGTTTGGATATTTGTCATTTTTTGAATATCTGAGTAGATTCACTTTAGTGGAACTACTTGTGTGCTTAAAATGACATATGTGCTTAAGTACCTTGCTGAAATGAGGCCTTTATGCTACAATGAACAATTCATCCCAGCCTTAGAATAGAGGTTAATAAGACACTAGGAACAGCTGCATTATCACAGCCTGAGTATTGAATGGTTAGCAAAATAACTCTTAATTCTGAATGTCTTTAGATAGGTAAAAACCTAATGTCCTATTTAGAGTCCCTCTTCTTTTGGAAATGTAAATGGTACTGCTTTTGTGGACATCAAAGATGTTAGGAATGTATGTACTAAAAGTCCCCTATTCAGTCTCTCTAACATAACAGCTGATTCCAGAGGTCTCCATTCTGTTTTTATATTTTCATTTGGTTTACTGGTAAGAATCACTGCTTTGAGTAATTTACCTTCCCACAATATTTGTTTACACTACATCTATATCTATGTAAGAGTTGATACTACATCTTAAAAATCAGGATTTTGCTGTAATTCAGTATTTCCATTTGCTGATTTGAACACTTGATTTGTACAGAAGAGTCAGAGATCAGATGTGACTTAGACAGGAAGAACAATAATTTGGTACCCACCACCAGACGATAGATTTTGATGCTGCAATACAGCATCTGTAGCTTGCATCTAAGTTTAAAATATTTAGATTTATTAGTAGGAATATGCCTAACACAGTAAAAATCCTGTCAAATAAAATTTGCAGTCACTGGGTAGAGCAGTCTCTGGAACCACATTCCTCAATGATTCAGGGTTCTAATGCACTAGGTTATTAATACACTGAGCTGTTGTGTATATTTGTTACACTTTTGTGTAAACATGGATGTGTTTAGATTAAACAATTAGTGATGAAACATCATTCATCTATCTATCTATCTATTATGTTTATGGAGGTGTTTGAATACATTGAAATTTAACAGGAAAGAAATTCTGAAAGAATGTAGCTACAGTTTCTCATTTCTTTTGATTATTTTTCCAGTGCTAGACTGTATGGTGTCTTTGAAATAAGGACACAAATATGGATTTTTGTAAATAGATGTTGTACAGCAAACAAGTTCAGAACATCTTAGACTCTATAAGGCAAATAGTGCCATAATTCCTAACTAGAATAGAGACAGTTATGTGGTTTGAGATTATTTTTAAGTTCTAGTATGAACAATAAGCAATTCATACACTGTTTTCTTAGAGTGTGGCTATTTCTTAGCTTTCCCTCCAATAAGTAAATAAATGTTTTCAGCAATATTAGCCTTCTCGCTTCACAGAAACCTAGAATATGTTAAACTGGCGTTTAAAAAATGTAAGGTGCTGAAAGATGCTAAAAGACAAGTAGTGTCATTTTACAACATATAATGAGGCTATATTTAACAAAATAAATCATGTAGTATATGTAGGGCAGACAATGCATTACTAAATCATAAAAAAGATGGTTTTGTTGTAAAAGTACTATTACTGTATTGTACTAAAGCTTTTCATGCTTGTTGAAGGTGTGCCTAATGAGTCATCAAAGAAACATCCTTTTTTCATAAAATTCCTTTTACATGTTTTCATATTTAAGCCCTGATGGTGCATTAGGATGCCTTAATGTAGAGCTCTGGACATAATATTTTACCTGCAGGCTATTCTGAAGTTCAAATTGAAAAATTGAGACCATAATATTGAAATAGGTTAATCTTAAATTTCTTACTTTTTTTTTTTTTTAAAGAAAACTTAAAACTAATGCAATAACCCAGCATCAACACCCCCCCCCCCCCAAAGGACTCATTCCCTAACAGCGCTTATAATTTTTTAAGTCTAAATATATCTTGGTTATAAATATTATCATAGTTAAATAAATTCCATAAATGAACTGGTATCAGAATATGTGAAAAAAATACAGTCTATGCACTTCTGTGCCATTCAGTTGAAAATGCTTAACCTTCATAATGAACTTTTAAATTTGTTCCCTTTTTATGAGCAAAGAGAGTAATTGTCTACAAGTTATTCTGTATCTCAATAATGTGAAAAATGTTACAGGTGCTAGAGCAAGATAAAAGTTGGACATGTGGGTAATACTTAACCACAAAAAATAGTTTGAGGAGAATGCAGAGAATCTGTCATTTTCTTTAATTTTGTCATTTTTAAATCCGTATCTAGCAACCATAAAAAGTGATCATTAAATTAGGAAATAATTTAAAAATGTGATTAAACTTTGTAGAATATTTGTAACCGATATCATAGGCAATACAGTTCAGCATTGGACTTAACTTTCGCTTTTTTAATGGCTATGGAATATGTTCTTCTCTTAGTATGTTATAAGTAACTCCCATGTGGAGGAAAATAGGAAATAGAACCCTAAACTATAAATGGAACATATAGTACAATGTGCATGTATGCTGATATGGATGTTTTAGCATTAGTATCTGGAGAGATGGTTAAACAATTGAATTAAGCATTGTCATAGCATTTATCTAAGGAATATGTCTTTCAGGATCTTTTTGCTCTTGATGTGGAACCATACCGGTATAGTGGCGTTAACATGACTGGATTCAGAATCTTAAACACAGAAAATAGCCAGGTGGCCTCCATCATTGAAAAATGGTCAATGGAAAGACTACAAGCACCTCCAAAACCCGATTCAGGTTTGCTGGATGGATTTATGACGGTATGAATACCAATTTAAGATTAGTTTGTGTCTGCATTTTTAATCACAAAACCTTACCTGTCGTCCTGTTGTTCAGTAGTTCTAAGGATATAGAAGAAAAATAAATGTTATTTACCTGTAAATAGTTGCGTTAATAATGTATAGATTTAAACCATAGTTGAGTCTCAGATAGTCCTACTATCTTTATCTCAAACAATAACATTTATATTTACTTGCTTGCATGCAGATATCTAAAAAGGAAGTACCCTTTTTGTGTATCTTGGCCTGTATTTTTTACTTTAATTTAATTTAAGGGGGAATAATTTAGCAAGATATTGGAAGAAGTAATAGAAATAAAAGGCTGGATGGGGCATCTAGTCCAAAAATCTGTTCTGAGGGAAGTCTGTTTAGAGAAAGTCTGAGAAATATTCATCTGGTCTGTTTCTAAAACCTCACTGTGAGCATTGTACAACCTCCTTAAGAAATCTATTTAATTACTTAACTATCCCTAGATTAGAAATTAGAAATGATGCCCTTAAGTCTTTACTTCACATTAAGCCAACTTCTTGTTGTATCTTAAGGATGGACATGGGATAAGAACTGATCACTCTCTTTTTCATAACAATAGTTCACAGCTTTGATACCAGTCTTCCCTTTTTTACAATTAACATAGCTGTATTCAACTTTCCTCAAAGGTTATGTTTTCTAAACCAATCACTATTTTTGTTGTAGACTCTTCTAGTTGGTCTATCACTTTCTTAAGATGGCATACCCAAAACTAGACAAAACACTTCAGGACAAACCTCCCCCATACTGAATAACTATGAGTATATTGAATGAAACTGTTGTTAAAACATCCCAGAATGGCATTTGCTTTTTTTCAATACAACTGCTAACCCGTATTCAATTGTGCTTCTCTATAACCATCCCCTCCTTTTTTTGCAGTGCTGCTGCATAGCAATTTGTTCCCCATTTGGTATTTATGTATTTGATTTCCTTTTCTCCTTCTCATTAATTAACTCTGCACTTGTGTTTATTGAACTTATAGATCTCAGATGGTTTCTCCAATTTATCAAGATCATTTTGAATTCTAATATTGTTCTCTAACGGGCTTTCAGCCTTCCCAGGCTGATTCATGTGCAAATTTTTAAAACATACTCTTTATTCCATCATCCAAATCATTAAGCCAAACATTCCCTAGAACAAGACTAAGAACAGATCCCTATGGGATCTCATTGCATATGTCATCCTAGGTTGACTGAACTATTGACAATTACTCTTTGAATATGATAATTCCTCCAAACCACATTTCCTTAGTTTTATATCTGAATGTTAGATGATCTTGTGTCAAAAGTCTCACTAAAGTCAAGATATATCACATCTACAGTCCCCTCTATCTCTCATCTCAACCTCCTATCTACAAGGCCAATTACAAATAGACTGTTTAATAATTTGTTCTAACATTTTTATGAGGTATTAAAATTAGGCGGACTGGTCTACAATTAGTGGGGTCTTCTTTTCTCTACCACCTTTTTTTTAAAAGCCTAGGTATATATTTTTTTCTTTTCTAGTCCTTCAGTGAAGAACGTAATTATCCCTTTACAAGTTTTCATAGATAACTGCTAATGGTTTAGAGGTGGTTTAGCTAGTACCTTCCATATTTGAATGTCAATTTTCATCAGGTTCTACTGACCTGAATACATAAAACGTGTAAAAACAACTTTTTCCCCTTGCTTTGTTCTGTATTGCACCCCCTTTCTTGTTTTTATTTTTTTTTATTTGGTTGTAAGTACCGTTTTTTTGGAAAGACTGAATTAAAAAGCCATTGGACCCTGAAGCCTCCTCTGCCATTTAATTTGCTCTCCCTTCTCATGGATCTATACTTTCTTTACATTTCTTTTAACTTTGAAAGTATTCATAGAACCATTTCCTTTTGCCTTGCACGTCCCTTGTGTGTTATAACTTGTTTTGTGCTTTGATCTTTCTGATTTTGACGCTGCATGTATATGCTATTCTTCCAGATTTATCCTCAGGATTTTATCCTTTTCTCTACTTTTGTATCATAACTTTTTGATTTTTCAGGTCATTAAAGAGCTCTTGATGTAGCTATATTAATCTCTTTCTGTATGTCTTGACCTTTCCTCTGCACTGGGATAATTTGCTCATGTGCCTATTAATACTGTCTGTTTTAGAAACTGTCAATTCTCTTGGATTCCCTTTTTCTTTAAAATTCCTTCCTATAAGACATAATCTATCAATTCCCTGACTTTGGGGAAGTCCATTTTTGAAGTCTATAAACATTATTTTGCTGATTTCACTCCATTCCTCATAATCGAGGACTCTGACCCATGAGCAGTTTTAGTTTCATGATCATTTTCATCCTAATTATGTTCCACCTTTAGATTCTCAATCAGCTGTTTCCTATCCTGAATTAAATCTAAATTGATTTCATAGATTTCATAGACATCAGGGCTGGAAGGGACCTCGGAAGATCATCGAGTCCAGCCCCCCGCCCAAAGGGCAGGAAGTCAGCTGGGGTCATAGGATCCCAGCAAGAGAAGCATCCAGTTTCATCTTGAAGGTGTTCAATGAAGGCGCTTGAACCACCTCCGGTGGCAGGCTGTTCCAGACCTTGGGGGCTCGGACAGTAAAGAAATTCTTCCTTATGTCCAGCCTGAAACGATCTTGAAGTAGTTTGTGACCATTCGACCTCGTCATCCCTTGGGGTGCTCTGGTGAACAAACGTTCCCCCAGATGCTGGTGGTCACCCCTGATAAACTTGTAGGTGGCCATCAGATCACCCCTGAGCCTGCGCTTTTTCAGGCTAAAGAGCCCCAGGGCTCTCAGCCTGTCATCGTAGGGTCTGTTTCCCTGACCTCTGATCATGCGCGTGGCTCTTCTCTGGACTCTCTCAAGCTTCTCCACATCCTTTTTGAATTGTGGAGCCCAAAACTGGACACAGTACTCCAGCTGCGGCCTCACTAAGGCCGAGTACAAGGGGAGAATGACGTCCTGGGATTTGCTTGAGAAGCATCTATGGATGCAAACCAGAGTTTTGGTCGCTTTACTAGCTGCCGCATCGCATTGCAGGCTCATGTTCATCTTGTGGTCAAAGATGACCCCCAAGTCTCTTTCTTCCATAGTGCTAGCCAACATAGCACTGCTGAGCCTATAAGGATGCTGCGGGTTTTTCTTCCC